>NW_023643882.1:0-8962 GCF_015228065.2 Penaeus monodon | reverse complement strand
CCCCCAATTTTATAAAGTTTTTAAATTGTAGGGGTTTTTGGACAATGAAAAAGTAAAAATTCGCCTAAAGCAGGTTTTTTTGACCAAGGATAGTTTCCCCCTGTGAGTAAAAGAAAAAAAAAAAAATTAGCGACACCTCGAGCGAGGATCTTAGAAACGGCATTGTTTTTCCAATGATGCGTTTTTTTTTTCTTTTTTAAAAACCGATTTATCTATAAAGGGTTTTCTTGTTGGTGTCTACATTAGAATTCGTTTACATGCAGAAAAGGGTATGACGACAACATACAGCGGGGTTTTTTTGCAAAAAGTCCCATCAAAACCTTTTTAAAAAGAAGAAATAAACAAAATACCCAAACTTTAACTATTTGTTTTAAAAAAAAAAAATCATGATCGATTGATGAATTTAAAAATTTTTGCCCCCCCTACGGCAAAAAACCCAATAAATATTAAAAAAATCAAATCGATAAGGCTTAAAAAAAGTATACAGCTATTAGATGCATCAAAACCCGTTTCCAGCCTTTTTAACAAAACTTTACTGGCGGTTAATTATAATCTTTCAGCATGAAAAATGCCTACGTTATCACCGTTTTTTTTTCTCGCAGAGAATTTTTCTCCCTGTAATTTTGACGCAGCTTAGACGAGGGGCTCTATTCCCGCAGGCCCCCCAACATCACTGACGGAGCCGCGCGGGAAGTAAAACCTCGCGGGCGGCGGCGAGGGGGGCGGCGGAGGGCCTGCTAATTTTTAGCAATAGCGGTTACTTTTATAAGACATTAGTCAGATTTGGTTTTTTAATAATATTTGGGTTTTTTCCGTAGGGGGGGCAGATTTTTTAAAAATAATCAATCGACCCCAAATTTTTTTTCAAAGACAAAATAGTTAAATTTTTGGGTTATTTGTTTTTCTTCTTAATAACAAGGTAGTGGTACTTTTATGCAAAAAATACAAAATTTTGTACCATGGTAAGCATTTTTGTCATTTAAGAAAAGTTTACATTTTTACAAAGGGAAATTTGAAAAAAAATGCAGCATGTAAGGCCCGAGCGGTGTTAATATTATAAGCCTTATCAGAATCTGAAGCTCCTTCCGACAGAAGTGACATGCTGGAAGACATTTAAATCGTCCCCGCTCCCATGTATTTTGTTGGAAATGGGAAAAAAAAAAAAAATTTGCAGGAAAGCGAGAAGAAAAAACTTGAAGAATGATGGAATTAAAATTTCTGAAAAATTTTTTGGGCAAAGTTTTACATGATGATTGTGTATTGCAGCATACGAGAAATTATCTTTTTTATATACAAAGAAGACATATTACGTTTTCTTTTATCAAATTTATGTTTCTCGAAGGGAAAAACCTCCAGTTTAAAGGCTATAAGACCCCAAATTTAAGTCAATCAATTTAAACATATTTAGTGTTGTGTGAAGTTATTTTAGCAAAAATTTGTTATAACACAATTTTTACATCCTCGCGGAAAATACAGCATTGCGTTAGTCGGGGGGAGGGGGGAGGGGGAGCAGATTTAGGAGGGGGTGAGGCCCGCAAAAAGATAGGCAGCTTTGATAGGGAGAAAGCCCGGGGCTAGCGGAACGAGTGGGTGGAAGAACGAGTGCACGAAGTCAACAACCGAGGCGAGTATTCTAAAATTTCTAGTACTAGAACAGGGGGGTTTTCCCTTGGTCAAATGATGAAGGGTGCGTTTTCCATGTAGATATCATAAGTATGCGATTTTCACAAAAGGAGACGAGAAAAGTATTCCATGGTGGTCTATTGTTCGCCTTTCCCACTCGACGTCATAAGGTTTAGTATGTGGGTTTGAAGTCATATCGTGACAACAGGGGTTTCTGCCCGGTTTTGGGGTCGTCCCTTTATCGGATATTTATGCCTGGAGCTTGTCAGATTTTGGGAAGGATCTTTAGAAAATAAAAATTTTGTTAAATTTTTTGATAGCAGGCTAAACTTTTTAATCCTACCATTATTCCCAAAGTCTGAAAAAAACGCTCATTTTCATATACATAATTCAATCACCCTTGTATTAAAAAAAAAAGGCTTTTTGCTTTCTCTAAGTTAGAAAAGAAGCTTCTCCCTCCCTTTTTATGGGTAATGCGAAATTTTTTCCCAAAAGAATTTTTTTTTATTGTTTTAGAAAATATTGCTTGGGTTGCGGTTTTCCCCTTTTTGACGTGATTTTAAACCTTTCTCTAAATTTACCCCCTCGACTTTTGTTGGCGTCATATCCCCTTTAACCCATTTTAAAAACAAGAAATCAAATGAGACACACAACAAAAAGACCTTATGATAATCGTTTAAGAAAAAAAAAAAAAAAAAACGCAATTTGGAAAACACAGCTTTTTGCTAAGATCCACGCATGAGGGTGTCGTAATTTTTTTTTTTTCTTTTACTCACAGGGGTAAACAACCTTGGTCAAAAAATCCCTGCTTTAGGCGAATTGACTTTCTTTGCCAAACAGACAATTAAAAAAGTTTTATAACATGGGGGGTTTTAATTATTTCCTCTTTTTCAAACTTATAAAAGTTCTTTTTTTTTAAAGACATAGTCAAAAAGGGGAAAAAAAATCAATAAACCCTCCTTTTAACAGGTGTTTTGATTTTGAAAAAAAAAATATTTTATGGGGGCCTTAAATGTTTCGCTACACAAAACTAGGGAATGGGAAAAAAATTAGGCAAAGGAGTAAGATAATATATTTTTTTTTTTGGTTGATTTTGTAAAGATATTCAAAAAAATTTTAAAGAGATCGAGTGTAAGTTTTATTCGTGCCAACGAAAAAAATTTTTTCCTTGAAAGGGAGATTGGAAAAATAGCATGTTTTATTAAAAAAAGCGGGGGAAGTACTTTTCCCGATAAAGAAATCACCATGTCCGGCGGTGAGATGATCATCTTTAAAGATAACAATTTATTACTCCATCTCTGCTGCATATTTAGAAAGGCAATGACGGGAAATTGGAAGTAAAGGGGTTGAATTATACCGTGGAAGGGTTATTTGTCCTTTTTATAATTTTTTTCCCGTTTTTGTAGGGACAAAAAAACATATTTGCTAGATAAAGAACACAGTAACAAAAACGCCGAAGCCGATTTTAAAGATAGAAACTATCTACCCCCGTCTTTATACGTTTGCGGTGAGAAAGACCATGGCAGGGAAAGAGAAGTAAAGTTTTTGGTTTATTTCCGGGCAAGGTTATTTGGTTTTTTTTAAAATTTTTTTCCCATTTTTTTAGGAGAAAAAAACGAATTTGTAGATAAAAGAAACTAAGAACAACATAGGGGTTTACCTTTGCAATTTGATTTTCTCTAAACTTGTAGGGAGGTACTATAGACAATTTTTTGGGGGGGGAGTAAATTACTGAAAAGGTATCCCCCTTTTTGTTTAATCATCTTTTCTTAATCACATAACAGAGGTCCTAATCGGTTTCCCCTGGTCTTTTTATATCAAAAGAGAATGCACGGATGGCGGACGGGTTTAAAAATATGGGAAAGTGAAATATTTCCTATTTTGCATGTAGATTGTACAAAAGAGACGAGGCGGGAACATTTTGGGGAAAATACCGCATTGCCCTTGGGGTTTAAATTTGCAAAACAAAGGTTTCGCACGTGGGGACGGGGGTTGGTCCTAGTGAGATAATAACGTTCAGACGGAAATAGGGGGGAAAACCCCGTTTTTGGTCTCGCGCAGATGCTTTAAAAACCCATAATACTCTCTAAATGAAAAAAACCCGGGCGATTTTCAACCTGTTAGGTAATAAACGTGTTAACCCTGAAAGTTCAAACGTTGAATGGGTTTATCGCTTTTACATTACACAGAAAATTTAAGCCTTTATTTTTATTTATTTGTATTATCGCCTGTAGGATGGGTTTGGAAATCTAATAAAGAATTGAGTACAAAAAGATTTTCATGGCCCTTTTGGTGAATTTTTTTTTTTAAAAAGACCCTTTTGGGAGTAAGATATTTATCAATGTCCCGCGAAGTAAGAAATTCGGTTGTTTTTTTAATTGGGGGTTTGCTCCTGTTATATTAGAAACCTTTTGTTAACCCCAAATTTTTCAAAGGTGCGAGTGGAGTTTTTGCATTTAATTTTACACAAAAAATATACCCTGTTTTTTTTATCTTATTGTGTTATCACCTTTTGGGACGGGTTTTTGTGTAAGCTTGAAAGCAATAAAGGGCATTTTGGGGGTACAAAAGAGTTCAGACCCTTTTTTCATAAATTGTATTTTTTTTATGAAATGTTTTTGGGATGTAAGAACTACTAGTATAAATTTTAAAAAGAAGAGAGGAGTTCGCAATTTTATCAATTTTCCCGCGAGTTTAGAAATTCTGTTGTATTCTTATTTGGTTTTCACTTTTAATTTTTATTGTAAGCATTTGTAAGATATTGATTTTGGTTTTGAAGTATTTTTTTATATGATATGGAGTGAGAAAAAGGATAGTTTCATATGCATATTTTTGTTTTTTATTTTGTAAGCGAAATGTCAACTTTGTAAGGGGAAAAAAGGGTTTCCTTTTCTTGGTTTGTACACCCAAGAGGAGTGAAAAACCCCTTTTTTACCTCGAACAAGAAGAAATGATCATATTTTCACCTCATATATGAAATCGGGGCGAAGATTGTATTTGTGTTGTTTGTTTTTTTTAAAAAAATATGAAGACCTTTTAGGGTTATTGATTAGACATTTCATTTATTAGGAGGGGGGGCACCCGTCGTAACAGGGGCAATTCCGATCCCGGGGGGAAGTTTCAAACACGATGAAAATTGCGGGGGGGGGGGTGGAGGGGGGGAGGGGTGGTAGGGGGGTGGGTTAGTGACAAGGCATGGTTGGATTTTGATGCTCATTATTAGGAGGGGTGATCACCGCACAGTGCAGGGACTGTAATATCTCCTTAATAAGACTGTGATTGTTGGGGTTTCTTCTTTTTTTGACTTTTTACTTTGGTATGGAGAATGTGGGGGGAGGGGCGGTAGGAAGGGAAGGAGGGTTGTTTTGGGGGGAGGGGGGAGGGTGAGAGGAACCCTTTAGGGTGTGTATTTGACATCATTAGGGGACATTTAGGGATATGATTTAATTTGGGGGGATGTCTTGTCGTAAAGGGCAATTCTCATCCAGGTACAAGTTTAAAAAAAGGTGAATATTGCAGGGTGGGGGTGGGGGGTATGAAAAGGGGGGGTGGGGGTTTTGGTGTGTGTGTGGTAGTATGTATGGATGTGTGTGGTTTTGTGTGGGGTGTGTGTGTGTGGTTTTGTGTGGGGTTTGGGGGTGTGTGGTGGCGAGGATGTATAGTGTTTTTACAATCAAAAAAAAAAGTAATTTTATAAAGAGTTTTATAACCTTTACATTTAATGATTTTATCTCTGGGAAGTGAGAGAGGAGCGAAATATCGTCATTAGCAGACCTGGGACCTATTTATTTTTGATTTTTTGACAATTTCAGTATTAGGAGAGACGGGTTTCCCCCGTCTGTACAGAATTAATTTTCGATTTGGTCATGTTTAAAAAATTACGGGTGGGTGGGGGGGGGCCCCGGGTGAGTCATCTGTAGCATCTGCCCAGGGTAATTTTCGGTTAGGTATTGTATCTTTTTGTTTTATTACATTTTGGGCTGTAAGGGTGCTGTAGCATCATTAGCTGGTTTATGGTTTTCTCATTCTTAACCGCTTTCACTCTGACAAAGGTTTGTGGTTTCCCCCCCGGGGACAGTATTCAACCTGCATTGGGGGAGACCCCGTCGTACATCACTGGCTATGAGTAATGATTTTGGTACAGATTTGATTTGTTAATCACTTACAGTGGAATTTCTGTATGATGCACCATTTTTAACCCCAAGGGGTGGGTTAGCCACGTTAGCTATGGGGTAGGGTTGCCGTGATCATTAACCGCTTTTACTCTCGATAAGGTTTTGGGGTTTCGCTGTGACATAATCTATGTACTGTCACCGCATTGGGGGATACTCGTTTGTAGAACATCATTATTTTATTATTTCTTTGATGCGTCATTTCGAACATAAAAACACATGTGAAAGTAGGTTTAAAATTTCCGGGGATGATTATGTTTTTGGGCATTTGGGTTTCGGTTGCGTTTGTGGTTTTGTCAAGGGCACTGATTTTGTCACGGACACCTACTTTCACATTTTGTAGTGTTGAAGGGTTTGGGTTTGTGTTTACCCCAATTTATTAGATAGAAGAAGATAAGTGATAGATAGATAGATAGAAAATAGATGATAGATAGATGAAGATAGATAGATAGAAGAAGATAGATAGATAGATAGATAGGTAGGTAAAGATAGAGGGGTAGTATAAGAAAATAAAAGATAGATAGATGAAGATAGTAAAGATAGATAGAAGATTGATAGATAGATACAAGATAAATGAGGTAGATGTTTATATAAATACATATGAAAATGATTATATTTTAAATATATATATATATGCATATAATAGTAATATATATATATAAAAATATTATATAATATATAAAAATATTAAAAATTCACAGGGCCCCGGGGCGATGGTTTGAGCATCCCCCCCACCAAGACTGGCACGCGGCAATCTGAGTTTGAGGGTTTGAGTCACCGGCCCGGGGCGTTTTCCCCTTGGGGAGGAACCACCTCGATTTTCCTACCTACCACTGGGTGGCCAAGCCAGCCCAAGTCATGCTGGGGCTAAGCCGGAAAAAATAGAGGAAATTTCCCAAAGGTAAAACCGGCGCTCCGGGGGAAAGGAAATGGGGACCCTACCAAGTACTACCCCTGAGCCCCAAAATGAAAATGAAGTACATGGTGACCCGGCGGCTCAAACTGAACCCACGTTTTAAAAAAAAAATATAGTAAATATATAATATAATATATATTATATATAAATAATGTATATTTATATAGTATACATATGTGTATGAAGAAAATATAGAACATAGTGTATGATAATATTAGAACATAGGTAGTTAAATATTATAGCATAAATTGGTATGATGTCTTCTGTTATCTATGTACTATCTATCTATCTATCACACACAACACCACACACACAGACCGCGCCACACACACACACACACCACCACACAACCAACCACACACACCCACACACACACACATATAATATAAAAAAATAACTTTATAAAAATAAAATAATATATATATATATATGATATAAAGAAATATGCACATATTATATAGGAGAAAAGATGACATAATATACATTTGTGTGTGTGTGTGTATATATATATTATATTAAATATATATAATAATATTATATATAAAAATTATAAAAAGATACAAGTGTAGTAGTCTTTCTTCTATTATATATCTATCTATCTTACACACAACCCCAGACACACACACACACCACACCCACACCACAACCCCACACACACACACACACACACAACCACACCACACACCACACAATAAAAAATATATAAATATATATAATAATTATATATATGCACCACACACACACAACACACACACTCACACACACACAAATCACGCAAGTGTATGTATATATAATATATTATATATTATATAATATAATTTTATATATATATATTATAATAAAAATAGTAGATAGATAGATAGATAGATAGTGGAATTTATATATAGATATAGTAGTTGAGACATAAACAGCCGCCGCAAAAAACCCCACACACAACCCCCACACACACAACACCACAACCCAAAAAACACACACAACATACACACCACAACACACACAATACACACACGCAGACACACCACCACACAACAACATACACACACAACATACACATACACAGCAAAACACAACAAAAACCCCCACACAATACACACACACAAACACCACACACACATCAGCACACACACACACACACACACACACAACCCCACCAACATTATAATACATAATTTTGTATATATATATATTATATATATATAAAATTATTATGAATAAAATGTAAATAAAGAATTTTTAATAATATACATATGTTTAACCCCCACACACACAAAGGGATGGGGTGGGTATATTATATATAAAATAATAGAATAATTAAATAAACAATAAAATGGTATATAACACTTTTAAAAATATAGTATACATGCACACACACACACACACAACACAAAACACACACACACACACACCACACACACACACAACACACACCCCCAACACACACAACACACAAAACAAAACACAAAACACAACACACACCCCGGGATAACACAACACAATAAATATTAAAAATAATTTAAAAATATAAGATATTTTTTTTTAATAATAAAAATAAATATATTTATAAAATAAAAAAGAAAATATAATAATATAATATAAAATTTTATAAATATATATAAGATAGAAATATAATATAAATAAATAAATATAATTGGAAAAATAATATATAATATATAAAATATTTAATATATAATAAAAATATAAAAGATATATATATATAATATATAATAGATATTAAATATAAATAATATATAATTAGATATTTATATTATAATAATATAGAATTATATAATTAAATAAATATAGTATAATATAAAATAAATAATTATAATATATAAAATTTTTAATATATATAAAATATATATATATATTATATATATAATATAAATTAATATATATATAAAATATATATAAATATAATATATATATAATATATATATATATATAATAATAGGGGGTGTGGATAGTTGTGTGGTGTGTGTATGGGGTTTGGGGTTTGGTTGTGTGTGGGGGTGGGGTTGGTGGTGTTGGTGGTGTTGTGTGTTGGTGTGTAGTGTGTGTTGTGGGTTTTGTGCAGTATACATATATTATATAAACAGTGTATATAATACTATTTATATGTTAATATATATATATATATATTTATATATATATATATATATAAAAACCACACATCCCTATATGTGTGGTGTGTGTATACATAGATATTATATATATAAACATTATATAATTTATATATCAATTTTTTAAAAAT
>NW_023643881.1:5000-8964 GCF_015228065.2 Penaeus monodon | reverse complement strand
AAATATATTTGTGCCAAAAAAGCATGGTATCGATATGTTCGCGCGTGTGTGTGCCTGTGTGTGTAAATTGTGTGAATTTTGCGTGTCCCGTATGTGCGTATTTTAGTTTTGTGTTGTGTGGGGGTTTGGTGTGGGGTTGTGTGGTGTGTGTTTGTGTGTGTGTGGGTGTGTGTGAGTGTGTGAATAGGGGTCTGTGTGTGTGTGAGTGTGTGTGTGGTGTGTGTGTTGTGGGTGTGTTGTGTGTGTGTTGGTGTGGTGTGTGTGTGTGTGTGTGTGGGGTGCGGCGTGTGTGCGTGCGTGCGTGGGGGGTGCTTTGTGTGTGTTGGTTGTGTAATGTTCGTTTGCTTATTTGTCTTTTAGTGGTCTCCCCGAACCTTAAGTTTTTTGGGGACATATGTTCCGCCCGCCTAAGGTTAGCGACAAACCCACAAGACCTCCCTGCTCCATCAGTGATACCCCTGCAACAATGCCCACAAGAGATCAAGAGCGCCCACACCAAGGACCAGGAAGGGAAGGGTTCCGCAGAAGGGGGGATCCCCGCCGTTGTTTACCCCTCCGAAGTTATGAATCAAAGGAGAGCGTTTCTGTTAACGCACGTACTCCGTCGCATCTTTTTTAAGCAGCGCAGAGGAACCCAAAAATTTTTGAAAACAGCCATCAAGTGTGGGGCACCCGCGTAGCATCCCGGGGACGTGGTGATTGGCACCTAAAAACCGGGGCAAAGCATCAAGCGCCCGGAAGCAATAGGAAGGGCCCAATAAAAACTTTAATTGGGGGAATCACTGTCCATCATGGGGGTTTTGGGGGGAGAGTTTAAAAAGGGGGGGAGAAAGGGGGGTGCGGGGTGGGGGTGGGTTGGGGTTTGGGGGGGGTGGGTTTGGAGTAGTGTGGGGGAAGGAAAAGGGGGGAAGGAAGGGGGGAAAGGTGGGGAGACACAAAAGGGGGAAGTGTTTTCGTATGAGAAGAATGGGTTGGTGTTGCTAGATCTTTTTGGCCAGCAGGACTGATCTGTCGCTGCCTGAGTTTTTTGAAAACCCTTTCGTTCGCTTGCAATCTCCCCTCTGCCCCCCCCCCCCCTGGGTCCCTCTTTCATGAGAATCATTTTCCCCCACTCATGAAATCTCCCCAACATTTTCCCCCTTTTTTCCCCAATCTTTCTTCCCCCATTCCCCCCCCACCTTCCCCCTCCTCCCTTTTTACACACCCTTTTCCCTTTTTTTTACCTAATTTATTCTTACTCCCCCTTCCTTTTTTCATGCCCCTCCTATTTCTCCCCCTATGCAATCTCTTTGTTTTTTTTTTTCCCGCGATTTCCGCCATAAACCCAAGAACCCTTCCCTTTTTTTTTTCTTCCATTCCTTTATCACTTTTTTCCGTTTCAGTCTCGCCGCAAACCCATTGCCATTTGCCGCCATAGACACCCCCCCAGGGGTAAAAAGAATATTGTTTTGGGTCACTAAAAAACAAACGTGATCATCACGAAAAACAATACCCTTTTAAAAGTTTTTAAAACGCCAATCTTTAAAAACCGTTTTATCCTCTTCTTCGCCCCCTCCCCTTACCCCATCTATTTCCGGCCTCACCTTTTCCCCTTCCCAGACTTCCCCCCCCCCCCTCTCTCTTCCCTCCCTTCCCCACCCTGAGGCCCTACCCCTTCCCCTCCCCCTTATTTCCCCCCCGCAGAAAGGCCGATTCCGAGTCCCCATTTGTCCCCGGAGAAAAAAATATAAATATTCCGTCTTTTTATCTTTTAATGTTTTTTCCCTTTTAGTCTCAGCGCAAAGGCGTCATCTGAAAAGCAGAGCAGTTTACCCGAACACCGCTGTGCCGGCGGTCCCCACCGCACTCCCCTGGGGGGAGCGATCGGGGCCGCCCCCGATTGCCCGGGGGTACGGGGGGATCATCAGCCGGCCGGGGGGTTCGTCACCCGGGAGGTAGTCTGCAAAATTGCTTTAAATGCGGACCCGTTTTCCCCCGTCTTGCTACCATCATGGACGGTAACTAATCACAGTGTAAAGAACTTGGGGGAAATTTTTTTGCAATTGGGGCGAAACCGCTGGGGGCCTACCGCAGGGAGCGTAAAGGTTCCTCTTTGTTTTCAGTTTGCACATTCTTTTCAAAAAATTTAAAAAACAAGCTTTCGAAGCCCTTTAGGAAAAAACGCTTTTATGTACCGAAAATATTTAAAACCAGAATCCTCCGGAAAGACCCCCCCCCCTCATGGGGGTCGAATTTTTCTTTTCTTTTTTTTCTCTGTGAAAGCGGCCGCAGTCTGCAATTTTTTGCTCTACCCCCTTTTCCTTCGTTTTATTTAATTCCCTTTAAAATTTCCCGCTTTGTCCGCTTACAGACGGACGAAATATTTGGGCGATCGTGCGCGGGGGGCCTTGTTGGGGGTGATGCGTTTGGCATCTGTGAACACGCATGTCTTTTTTAACGTGAATTATAAAATTTTTTTTCTCATATGCACAAGTGCTTTCCAAAAGAATGATTTGTGCAAGCAGGAATCTATTATTATTACATTTTTTCATCAGGATTTTGGGGAAAGCAACATCGCCCCCATTTTGGGGTTATTATACCTTGCACTAGTGCCCCCTGTGGACGGAAGTGAAAAGGTGAAACTTTCGTCACAATCGTCTGATTATTTGTTTTTGATGGATTTTCCGAACTTGGCGAGCTTATCAATTCTATGGGTCATTGCCCGGGTCCTCCAAAGAAATATATCGCTTTTTACATACTAAAACCCCCGCATTTTAAAAGCGAACAAAACCCAGGGAAAGAAAAGAAAAACGAAAAAGGGAAAAACACAAAAGGGAAACGATGACGTGGATAAATTTAAAAAGTCTCCCACTACCTTTTGCGTGGCAATTGCAACATCGTCGCAACTTCGGACAAAAAATTACCCCGGACCGAAGTTATGGGGGCCCCAAAATTCCACTCCGGACTCGGTCGTTTGGCGATTTTTGGCTTTGTCAAATGTGGACTTTATTGGTTAGCTGCAGTCTATAATTGGGAGTTCCAAGTACCCGTAAATTTTCCTTGATGTTTGGTTTGTTTTTCGTGTTTTTTTTGTGTTATTTTTTTTTTTTTTTTGTGTTGTTGGTTTTGGTTTGTTGGGTGGTGTGTTTTGTTGTGTTGAAAAATTTTTATAAAATTTTGTTTGGGTGTGTTGTGTTTTTGTTGTGTGTTGTGTGTGTGTGTGTGTGTGTGTGTGTGTGTGTGGTGTGTGTGTGTTTTGTTTTTTGTGTGTTGTTTTTGTGTGTGGTGTTGGTGGTGTGTGTTGTGTGGGTGTGGTGTGTTGGTGGTGTGTGTGTGTGTTTTGTGGGGGGGTTTTTTTTTTGTTTGTGGGGTGGGAAATAAAAAAAGGGGGGTCCTTGGGTTGTTTTGTTGTGGGGTTGGGGGGTTTTTGGGTTGGGGGGGGGTTTGTGTTTTTTTTTCCCGACGCAAAAGGGCCGGCCGTCCCAATATAATAAAAATAGAACTCAACCCCATAACCGGCCAAAGGGCCCCCAAAAAAAAAAAGCAAAAAAAAACGGCTCAAACCGAACACATAAAAGTAAAATAGTTTTTTGGGGAAAAAAAAATTAAACCCGCTAAAAATACACGACACCGGCTCCCAAAAATACAAGCGTACAAAAATTAAAGATTTATTCTTATCTTTTCCCCCAGAAGGGGCCGGGCCGGCCGTTACAAAAACAGAAAATTATGAAAAATTTTAAACCCCCCAATTTTGGGGAACAGGCCGGGGGGGCCCAAAAAAAAAAAGAAAAATATATTTAAAGAATAAAAAAAAAAAGAGAGAAAGAGAAAGGCGATAAGGGGGGGAGGGAGAGAATGGATAAGAAAACAATCGGGAGGAGAGGGAGGGAGGGAAAGGAAAGGAAAGAGGAGAGAGAAAAAAGGGGACAATTATATATATATTTATATATATATATAATTATATATTATATATATATATATATAT
>NW_023643880.1:0-8964 GCF_015228065.2 Penaeus monodon | reverse complement strand
TCATTTATTTTTTTCCCCTTTAATTTGCAATTATTATCATCATTATTGCAATTGTTTCATATTATTGCAATTATTGGAGTTATAGTATATATTTTTGCAATATACTAAACCACAACATAATAAATAATAACAATAATAATAACAATAATAACGATTCTATATATTATTTATATCATTATCTTAATTATTATCGTTAATACTGTAATTATTACTGTTATAATATTATTTTTGCAATTATACTACCAGTACAAATAATAATAATGATAATAATAACAATAATAATACTAATAACAATATTATAACCACTAGCATTATTATTATTATACTTATACTTATTATTATTATTGTTATTATTACAGATATAATAGATTTTTTGGCAATGATACTAATAATTAAGATAATAGTAATAATAATAATAATAATAATAATAATAATAATAATAATAATAATAAAATAATAATAATAATAATAATAATAATTTTAATAATATTCAAATGTTATCAAAATTCTCTTTATTCTCACTTTTATCATCATTATTGTTATGATTAATACAATTCTGGTAATTATTATCATTATTACCTAATATTGCCGAATCACCAAAGAAATCGAAAACGTCATTTTGGAGTATCCTCAAAGGCTATATTTCGCTAGATTTTGCCGCTTTTTCGACTTTTGGGAATGTTTTTCTTATACTTTTTTATATTATAAATTGACACAATTCCTGTTAATATCATCATCATTATCATGATTATCATCATTATTATCGTTATCATCATCATTATCATCATTATCATCGTTATCATATCATTATCATCATTATTGCATTATTTCATCATTATTCATTGTTATCATTATTATTGCAATTATTGGAGTTATATAATATTTTTGCAATAATACTAATAACCACAACATAATAATATAATAACAATAATAATAACAATAATAACATTTTATAATAATTATTTATATCATTATCTTATTATATCGTTATTCTGTAATTATTACTGTTATATAATAATTTTTTTGCAATTATACTACCAGTACAAATAATAATAATGATATATAATAAATAATATATAAACAATATATAACCACTAGCATATTATTATATCATATACTTATAATTATTTTTTTTTATTATTACAGATATAAAAATTTTTTGCAATGATACTAATAATAAATATAGTAATATAATAATAATAAAATAATAAAATAATATAATAATAATAATATAATAAATATATAATAATATAATTAATATAATAATTTTGAATATTCAAATGTTATCAAATTCTCTTTATTCTCACTTTTATCATCATTATTGTTATGATTAATAATTCATGGTAATTATTATCATTATTACCTAATAATTCCAAATCACCAAAGAATCGATAAACGTCATTTTTGGATATACTCTCAAAGGCTATATATCGCTAGATTTTGCCGCTTTTTGATTTGGGAATGTTTTCTTATACCCTTTTTATATTATATATGGACACAATTCCTGTTATTATCATCCTCATTATCATGATTATCATTCATTATTATCGTTATTCATCATTATCATCATTATCATCATTATCATCATCATTATCTCATTATTGCAATTATTATCATCATTATTAAATTGTTATCATTATTATTGCAATTATTGGAGTTATAGTATATATTTTGCAATATACTATAACCACAAAATATAATAGTAATAACAATAAAATAACAATAATAACGATTTTATAATAATTATTTATATCTTATCTTAATTAGTATCGTTATTACGTATTATTCTGTTATAATATTATTTTTGGAATTATACTACCATACAATATAATAATGATAATAATAAAAATATAAACTAATAACAATATTATAACCACTAGCATTATTATTATTATACTTATACTTATTATTATTATTGTTATTATTACAGATATAATAGATTTTTTAGCAATGATACTAATAATTAAGATAATAGTAATAATAATAATAATAATAATAATAATAATAATAATAATAATAATAATAATAATAATAATAATAATAATTTTAATAATATTCAAATGTTATCAAAATTCTCTTTATTCTCACTTTTATCATTATTGTTATGATTAATACAATTCTGGTAATTATTATCATTATTACCCTAATAATTGCCGAAATCACCAAAGAAATCGAAAAAACGACATTTTGGAGTATACTCTCAAAAGGCTATATTTCGCTAGATTTTGCCGCTTTTTCGACTTTTGGGAATGTTTTTCTTATACCTTTTTTATATTATATATGGACACAATTCCTGTTATTATCATCATCATTATCATGATTATCATCATTATTATCGTTATCATCATCATTATCATCATTATCATCATCATTATCATCATTATTGCAATTATTATCATCATTATTGCAATTGTTATAATTATTATTGCAATTATTGGAGTTATAGTATATATTTTTGCAATAATACTAATAACCACAACAATAATAATAGTAATAACAATAATAATAACAATAATACGATTTTATAATAATTATTTATATCATTATCTTAATTAGTATCGTTATTATTGTTATTATTACAGATATAATTATTTTTTGGCAAATTAACTACTAATTGAAGATAATATATATTAATAATAATATAATAATAATTAATAATAATAATAATAATAATAATATAATAATATAATAATGATAATAATATAATAATAATTTTAATATATTCAAAATGTTATCAAAATTCTCTTATTCTCACTTTTTCATCATTATTGTTATGATTAATACAATTCTTAAATTATTATCATTATTACCCTAATAATTGCCGAAATCACCAAAGAAATCGAAAAAACGGTCAATTTTTGAGTATACTCCTCAAAAGCTTATATTTCGCATAGATTTTGCCGCTTTTTTCGACTTTTGGGAACGTTTTTCGTATAAACCTTTTTTTATATTATATTGGACACAATTTTCCTCTTATTATTCATCATCGTTATCATGATTATCATCATTCTTATCGTTATCATATCATCATTATCGTCATTATCATCATCATTACATCATTATTGCATTATTATCATCATTATTGCAATTGTTATATTATTATGCAATTAGTGGAGTTTATAGGTAAATATATGTTTTGCAATAATACAATAACCACAACAATACATATAGTATACAATATAATACATAATAACGATTTTATAATGAATTATTTATATCATTATCTAATTAGTATCGTTATTACTGTAATTATTACTGTTATAATAATTATTTTTGCAATTAGACTACCAGTATAAATAATAATATTGATAATAATAACAATAATAATGCTACTAAACAATATTATAACCACTTAGCATTATTAATTTATTATACTTATATTATATTATTATTGTTATTATTACAGATAAATAGATTTATTTGGCAATTATACTAATAATTGAATATGTACATAATAATAATAAAAAAAAAAAAAAAAAAAAAAAAAAAAAATAATAATAATAATCATATGATAAGTATAATAATAATAAATTTTAATAATAAGTCTACCTGTTTATCAAAATTCCTCTTTTAATTCTCACTTTTATCATCATTATTGTTATGATTAATACCATTCGGTAATATTATCTTATACCCTAATAATTGCCGAAATCACAAAGAATCGAAAAAAACCGTCATTTGGAGTATACTTTCAAAGGCTATATTTCGCTAGATTTTGCCGCTTTTTTCGACTTTTGGGAATGTTTTTCCTTATACTTTTTTTATATTATATATGGACACATTCCTCTTATTATCTCATCGTTATCATGATTATCATCATTATTATCGTTATCATCTCATTATCTCATTATCATCATCATTTATCAGCATTATTGCAATTATTATCATCATATTGCAATTGTTATCATTATTATTTCAATTATTGGAGTTATAGTAGTATATATTTTTTGCATAATCGTAATAACCACAACAATAATATAGTATAACAATAATATAACAATAATAACGCTTTATAATAATATTTATATCATTATCTTAATTAGTATCGTTTATTACTGTAATTCTTACTGTTATAATAATTATTTTTGGGGGGGGGGGGGCAAATTTACATCCAGTACCAATAATCGAATGACAATAATAACAATATAAGGCTAATAACAATATTATAACCACTAGCATTATGTATATTTACTTATCTTATTAATTATTATTGTTATGATTTACAGATCTAATATATTTTTTTGGCTAACTATACTAATAAATACAGATAATAGTATAATAATAATAATCAATAATAATAATAATAATTATAATAATAATAATAATAATACTAATAATAATAATAATGATAAATAATACTAATAAATTTTAAATAATATCCAATGTTATCAAAATTCTCTTTATTCTCACTTTATCATCATTTATTGTTATGTTAATACAATTCTGGGTAATTATTCATCATTTTACCCTAATATTGCGAAATCATTACCAAAAAGAATCGAAAAAACGTCATTTTGGTGTATACTCTCAAAAGGCTATATTTCGCTAGATGTTTGCGCTTTTTCGACTTTTTGGGGAATGGTTTTTTCCTTATACTTTTTATATTATTTTGGACACAATTCCTCTTATTTCATCATCGTTATCATGATTATCATCATTATTATCGTTAGCATCATCATTATCATCTTATCATCATTATCATCATCATTATCATCATTATTGAAATTATTATCTCATTATTTTGCAATTGTTATCATTATTATTGCAATTATTGGAGTTATAGTATATATTTTTGCATAATACTATAACCGCAACAATAATAGTAGTAATAACAATATAATAAACACTATAACGTTTTATATAATTTTTATTCATTATTCTTAGTTAGTATCGTTATTAACTGTATAATTATTACTGTTATAATAATTATTTTTGCAATTATACTACAGTACAATAATAATAATGATAATATAACATAATATGGCTAATAAACAATGTTATAAATAACCACTAGCATTATTATTATTAACTTATACTTATTATTTATTATTGTTATTATACAGATTACTAGATTTGTTTTGGAATTATACTATAATTAAGAATAATAGTAATAATAATAATATAATAATAATAAATAAAATATAATAATAATAATATACTAATAATAATAATGATACATAATAATAAATGATAATTTTAATAATATTCAAATGTATCAAATTCTCTTTATTCGCACTTTATCATCATTATTGTTATTATTAATACATCTGGTATTATTATCCATTATTACCCTAATATTGCCGAAATCACCAAAAATCGAAAAAACGTCATTTGGAGTAATACTCTCAAAAGGCGATATTTCGCTAGAATTTTGCCGCTTTTTTTCGCCTTTTGGGAATGTTTTTCTTATAACCTTTTTATATTATATATGGACACAATTCCTCTTATTAATCCTCCGTTATCATGATTATCATCATTTTATCGTTTAGAATCATCATCATTTATCATCAATTAGCATCATCATTTCATCATTATGCATTTATTATCATCATTATGCAATTGTTATCATTATTCTTGCAATTATTTGGAGTTATAGTATATTTTTTGCAATAATACTAATAACCACAACCATATACTATTAATAACCATAATAATAACAATAATAACGATTTTATAATAATTATTTATCTGCATTATTTAAATTTAGTAGCGTTATTACTGTAATTATTACTTTATAATAATTATTTTTTGCAATTATACTACCAGTACAAATATAATAATGATAATAATACAATAATAATGCTAATAACAGTATTATACCACTAGCATTAGTATTACTTATACTTCTACTTATTATTATTATGTTCTTATTGCAGGTATAATAGATTTTTTGTGGCAATTATACTAATAATTAGGATAATAGTATTAGTTAATAATAAAAAAAAAAAAAAAATAAAAAATAATAATAATACTAATAATAATGAAATAATAATAATAATATTTTAATATATTCAAATGTTTTATCAAAATTCCTCTTTATTCTCACTTTTATCATCATTATTGTTATGATGTAATACAATTCTGGTAATTATTATCATTATTATACCCTAATAATTGGCGATCACCAAGGAAATCGAAAAACGTCATTTTGGAGTATACTTTTTCAAAGGCTATATTTTTCGCTAGATTTTGCCGCTTTTTTTTCGTGACTTTTGGGAAGTTTTCTTATACCGTTTTTATATTATCTACGGACACAATTCCTCTTATTATCATCTCGTTTATCAGGATTATTCATCATTAGTATCGTTATCTATCATCATTATCAATCATTATTGCATCATCATTATCATCATTATTGGCAATTGTTTTCATCATTATTAGTCAATTGTTATCATTATTATTGCAATTATTGGAGTTATAGTATATATTTTTGCATAATACTAATAACCCAACAATCATAATAGTAATAACAATAATTAATACAATAATAACGATTTTAGATAATTATTTTATAATCATTATCTTAGTGTATAGTATCGTTTTATACTGTAATTATTACTGTTATAATAATTATTTTGATTATTACTACATACAAATAATAATAATGATAATAATAACAATATAATGCTAATAACAATATTATAACCACTAGAATTATTATTATTTATACTTATACTTATTATTAATTATTTGTTATTATTACAGATATAATAGATTTTTTGGCATTATACTAATATTAAGATAATAGTAATAATGATAATAATAATAATAATAATAATAATACTAATAATAAATAATAATAATAATAATAGAGAATAAAATAATGATAATAATAATAATAATAAGTTTAATAATATTGCAAAATGTTTATCAAATTCTCTTTATTCCTCACTTTCCATCCATCTTATTGTTATGATTAATACAATTCTGGTAATTTATATCATTATTACCAGAAGAGGTAGGCTAATAATTGCCGAAATTCACAAAGAAATCGAAACGTCATTCTTGAGTATACTCTCAAAAGGCTAATTTCGCTGATTTTGCCGCTTTTCGACTTTTGGAATGTTTTTCTATACCGTTTTTATATTATATTGGACACATTCCTCTATTATCATCATCGTTATCATGATTATCTCATATTATCGTTATCATCATCATTATCTCATTTATCATCATTAATCATCATCATTTCATTATTGCAATTATTATCATCATTATTGCAATTGTTATCATTATTATTGCAATATTGGAGTTATAGTATATATTTTGCAATAATACTAATAACCACAACAATAATATAGTAATAACAATAATAATACAATAATAACGATTTTATAATAATTATTTATATCATTATCTTAATTAGTATCGTTATTACTGTAATTATTACTGTTATAATAATTATTTTGCAATTATACTACAGTACAAATAATAATAATGATAATAATAACAATAATAATACTAATACAATATTATAACCACTAGCATTATTATTATTATACTTATACTTATTATTATTATTGTTATTATTACAGTATAATAGATTTTTGGCAATATACTAATAATTAAGATAATAGTAATAATAATATAATAATAATAATAATAAATAATAATAATAATAATAATAATAATAATAATTAAATAATAAATAATTAATAATATTCAAATTTATCAAAATTCTCTTTATTCTCACTTTATCATCATTATTGTTATGATTAATACAATTCTGGTAATTATTATCATTATTACCCTAATAATTGCCGAAATCACCAAAGAAATCGAAAAAACGTCATTTTGGAGTATACTCTCAAAGGCTATATTTCGCTAGATTTTGCCGCTTTTTCGACTTTTGGGAATGTTTTCTTATACCTTTTTTATATTATATATGGACACAATTCCTTTATTTATCATCTTATCATGATTATATATTATACATCTTATATCATCATTATCATCATTATCATCATCATTATCATCTTATCATTATTATCATCATTATCATTTATCATATTATTCAATATTGGAGTTATAGTATATATTTTTGCAATAATACTAATAACCACACAAATAATAATAGTAATAACAATAATAATAACAATAATAACGATTTTATAATAATTTTATATCATATCTTAATTAGTATCGTTATTACTGTAATTATTACTGTTATAATAATTATTTTTGCAATTATACCAGTACAAATAATAATAATGATAATAATAACAATAATAATACTAATAACAAATTATAACCACTAGCATTATTATTATTATACTTATACTATTATTATTATTGTTATTATTACAGATATAATAGATTTTTTGGCAATTATACTAATAATTAATGATAATAATAATAATAATAATATAATAATAATAATAATAATATAATAATAAAATAATATAAAATAAAATAATTTTAATAATATTCAAATGTTATCAAAATTCTCTTATTCTCACTTTTATCATCATATTGTTATGATTAATACAATTTGGTAATTATTATCATTTACCCTAATAATTGCCGAAATCACCAAAGAAATCGAAAAAACGTCATTTGGAGTATACTCTCAAAAGGCTTTATTTCGCTAGATTTTGCCGCTTTTTCGACTTTTGGGAATGTTTTTCTTATACCTTTTTTATATTTTATATGGACACAATTCCTCTTATTATCATCATCGTTATCATGATTATCATCATTATTATCGTTATCATCATCATTATCATCATTATCATCATTATCATCATCATTATCATCATTATTGCAATTATTATCATCATTATTGCAATTGTTATCATATTATTGCAATTATTGGAGTTATAGTATATATTTTGCAATAATACTAATAACCACAAAATAGTCATATATATAATAGTTTTTATAATTTTTAACATACAATACAATAATTAAAAAATTTTAAAATAAAATAATAAATAAATAATAAATAAAAAATAAAAAATTTAT
>NW_023643879.1:0-8965 GCF_015228065.2 Penaeus monodon | reverse complement strand
GGAAATCAAATTTAAAAACTATACAAAGAATAAGATTACAAAACATCAATTAGACTCAATGAAAACGAAGATGACCACCACCACTGCTAACGAAGTTATAAAAGCCATAAAAGAATTAAAGAATAACAAGAGCCCTGAATAGTGAATAACAGAACTAATCAAATGCTGGCAAAGTTTTGAATTCTTCTACCAACCCCCCCCCCCAATCCCTTGCCCGTTGTTGTCGTGGGGGGGCTTAGGAGGCGGAGACTGGGACCCAATGATGGGGAACTCCCCAACCTTGGGACTCATTCCTCGACTCAACTAATTTTGCATGGTCTTTATTTTCCCTCCCACTTTTCGTTTCTGTCCCTTCACCAAACCCTTCTGCTATCCACCTCCTAAGGTGTGAGATCCGTGTTCAAAGGATGAAAGGCTAACTTTGTGCCAGTCCTCAACAGCCTGGGGGAGCCATGGGCACGGTATTCCCCTGATTTAGTTATCTAGCCCTTACCCCTCAAGGGGACCCTGAGGGTGGACTGTTTTTATCCCCAACATAATCCAGGCTTACCATGGCCAGTAATGAAAACTTATCCCCACTATTAGGGGCAATGAGGCTTGCCCCTTTATCAAATAGCCCAAACGATGTAAACCCACCAGATTCCCTGACCCCAGGCTCTCCTTTGACCACGGCTCCGAACTGCAATAACTACCCCCTCATCAATACCTACTAGTACAGTAGCCAACAATCAACCTTAAGGAACATTTCCACTCTCCCAGCAATCTCAACTTCAACACCTCTACCCCCACAACCTCCAACATCAACCACCCCATCCTCCCTTATTAATACCTTGCAGCCTATTGCCCACCTCCCCATAACACTACCTCCCTTAACACTATTCCATCTTCGTCACGCCCCCGCCCTTCGACTACCCTATCTCTACAACAATTTTGAATACCTTCTTCAGCGCAGCCAAATGGGACCGATTTTTCATGATCCCTCCCACAGCTCCCTACTCTGACAACACCCTTCTCTTCCAACAATGTCTCCAAAAACAAGTAGGTAAAATCTCTTTCCGTAGCCAACCCGACCGCTCCTGTCTTGTCACAGTAACATCTGAAAACCAAGCTATAGCATTAACAAAACTAACAGACCTATATGGTAACCCCATCCTTGCAGAACCCCATCCAACCCTCAATACTTGTACCGGAACAGTTTCAATCTCCCCAGCAAATTGCCCAATCTATGACAAGATTGGTCAGATTGTGGGAGATCTACTTGCCTCTCTCACAGACTATGATGCAACATCAGTACAATGCTACTCCATTCCCCCCCATAGGTCAATCGAAAGAACCCACTAACATAGCCAAAATTACCTTCCGTAGGCATGACCTTCCCTTTAACATCTACATAGGAGGAGAATCCCTCCCTGTTCGTCCATACCAACCCCCTCCATGTCAGTACCAAAATTGTTGGCGTCCATGACACCCAGCCAAACATTGCCGTTCCACAGCCAGATGCCCACTATGTGCCCAACCTGGCCATACCCGATCTAACTGCCCTGCACAATCATGCACATGTGCCAACTGTGGCGGCCCCCATAATGTATTTATAGGGGTTGTCCCACCTATGAATTTGAGTCTGAGGTAGCAACTCTAAGATTCAAACTTGAACTCACACTACGTGAAGCCAGACAAGAAGCACGTCGACGTGGTTTCTCTCTTACTCCTTACTCCAGTAATACTGCTCATTCTACCAATTCTCCTAAACCCCCCCCCCCTACATCTAAACCCCCTCTTCTACTCCTACCTTCCCCAGTCAAACTCTTTTGCCATCCTAAATCCAGACACCCCAATCTCTACTACAGATACTTCAATCACCACTACAATCCCAACACCTTCCCTCTCCCTCCTCGCACTACCCGTAACAGACAGAACAAACGTTTCCACCCCCTCTTCCCCTACCACACAATCACCTCCACCTTCCTTTGCTCCTATACTTGAGACACCAGTCCTCGCTTCTGAGTCTAGCCGCCGTAGCGAACGGACGTGTTTTTTACCTCCTCTCCGCCGCCGCCTAACAGCTCAGCAAACCATGCCGTCTCATGGCCCCGCAAAGTCAGAGGGCAATCTGACTACCCCCCCCGGGTCACAGGGGGCCAGCCGGGGGGCTTCCCCGGTGCTTCCTCGGGCAGCTAGCTCGAGCCTCTCTTCCCCAAGTGAACAGGGACCCTTGGCCCAGGGTATCGTGCCCCCCCCCCAGGGTAACAGGGCCTCCCCCCAAAGGGGCAACGGGCCCCACGGCAGCGGGGGAACAAAGCTGCCCCCCCGCCCATGATAATGGGTACCCCCTCGACAGCCGGGGTCAAGCTGCCCCTCCCCCCAGGGTACAGGGCGATTAAACAACCCTGACAATGAAAGCAGTGCATCCATTGAAAACAGTGACGACATTGATAGCAGTGATTACAACAAAAAAGCAGTGTATCAGATAGGCAATATAACAATTGTGCTGAACACCATCCTCTGCTTTATTGAAAACAAAGAGAGGATGGGCAAGGATGGTCTTGTGCTACCATATAAGAAGCTGTATAGCCCTGAAGAAATTAATCAGGCTCATAACACCCATTTTACACATATGGGAAATCTAGAAACCAAGAAACACGACACGTGACACTAAAAGGATGACAATGGTCATCGTGCATACAATGATGGATCAGTGTTTGAACAATATAAAAAATTTTAGTGTTCGCAACGACAACAACAAACATTCCAACTACAGATTGGTCACCACCAAAAAAATCCACACCTTTGTGAAATTGTTCCACAAAAAAAGTCCACCAAAGGCACCCAAACACACAACGAACCAGCTATAATAAATCAAGATATCATAGAAAACAAGATAGACTTGCTGATTGGAATGTTCTTGTGACCAGCAGTCTACCATCAACAATTGCTCGGCCAAGAAGTAATGCCTACTCAGAAGCAGGAATGCGGAGAGGAAGCATCACTCGCAGCAGATTCCCCCTCCCTCCAAACCCCCATCCTCCCTCCCCTCCCTTGCCCACGACCAGCCCTCCTACGAACCCTTCCCTTTAGCTCCCCTCCCCCTGTGAGAGGGGATGTGTCTTATACCGCCACCCCACAGAACCATGAACCTCCCCCCTCATACAACCTCTACGCCTGTACCCGACACCCCTTCTCCTCCCTCTCCCACCCGCCCCCAGCCAGCCGACCCACGACCTCGCTGCCGAGCCAGCTCCCCCTCGCCCGGCACCACGCAAGCACTTCCCCAACAATGCTGAGGCGTCGGTTCCTCGGTTTAGAAGCGGGGCATCGACGCAAGTAACACCGAGGAGAAGTTATATTAAAAACAGCAAGAGGAAAAACAAAGAAAAAAATCTTCCACCCAACCGCCAGTGGGATGGACGCAACTCATCACCAAGTACCTGGAGTCCCTGCCCCCTCTACTACCCCCTCACCACCACAAGTGCCCACGGTCGTTGTCAACATCGCAAACGACCTGAGCGAAGCAAACAAACGAGCAGGACAAGGACGGTTTCATTCCCGTCCCCCTCCAGAAAAGGAAAAAGAAGAGCACGCGAGGAACGCCAAGCATCCAAACCTCTACAAGGCGTTGAACCCCCCCCAGGTAGTGTATCTATACATCACTAGTTGTCACCTGACACAGAGGAAGAAGACATAGAAGACTTCCTTACCCAAGAGTTTGAAAACATATCAAATGCAAGGCATATAAGACAAACATGACGCATCATTATTATTCTAGCTTCACTGTAACTATCAGGGGCAAAGATATACACCCAAACTCTTCACAGATTCAGATGTTTTCCCTAAAAATGTGTGTTTTTAAACAAAAAAAAGTACAAGAAGCGACCAGCTTGTTTGCGCCGCCACACAGTCAGCAGAACCAAAGGTCACATCATGCTACTCACTAAAAATAGAACATGCCCAATGTACAATCTCTCCTTGGTCATTTTGAAGAAATCGAAATGATGATCACGGAGAGAAATATCGACATCCTTTGCATTAGTGAAACATGGCTTCATAAAGAATGTCAAGAAATTTCATTAACATTCAAAATTTAAAATGTTTATAGATGTGATGCAGGGCGAGGTGGAGGAGTATGCATATACGTAAGGGGCACCCTTTAAATCAAATGAAATCTTCACCACAGCTGCAAATAATACAGCTGTAGAGGACATTTGGGTGACTGTACAAAGCAATATGTTTCCCTCCTTCATTATTGGTACAGCCCTATAGACACCCTAAATGCTACAACTGAATCATTTGACTACCTCGAAGATATTTTTAGAGAAAATGTCAGTAAAAAGAAACCTTTTTTCATCTTAGGCGACTTAAAACAATGACCTGAAAAAACCAAATGCAAATTTAGCTGGATCATTAGGAAAAACAAATTAAAACAACTCATAAATAAACCTACCAGGATCACAGAACACACTTCATCCGTGCTAGACGTCATAATATCAACAGATCTGACCTCATTAACGTATAGCGACGTTTCCCTTGTCAATTGCAGACCACGAACTATTAACTATGACAATAATATAAAGAGACCCAAGCGACAAAACCCATCATAAAAACTTCCGTGACCTGACAAATTACGACCCCCCAAACACTTAGTCAAAATATTAGTGTAAGCCAGTCGACCCCCTTAGAGATTCTTACAACAGATGACGTTAACAGACAAGTAAACATTCTCTCGAACGTACTGAAAAATAGTAAGATACCACTGCCCCCCTTAAGACCAAAATTGTTAGACGTCCCCCCCGCCCCCTGATAAATGAGGGCATCAGAAGAGCTATACCTGACCGAAACAACACTCACAAATTCTCAAAACAAATAGAACCGACATCGCCCTTTTACTCTGAGTATAAACAAAAAAAGAGAAATGTTAAAACATTAATCCACTCAGCAAAAACAAAGTATTTCCAGAATAAGTTCAATGACTGTAAACACGACACCAAAGAAACATGGGAAAACAATTAAAACGTTAGTGCCCAACAAAAAACACCACACAGACCCTCCCTAGATTCCATAAATAGTAAGAACATCTAAAAGACTACTTTGCAAATATCGGTAGACTCACCTATGAACAGACAGCTGCTTCCTTGGCCCCACAAAACACAACCAGGACAAGGTTCTCAACAAATGCTTTCAGACCACAGCCCAAAAGGAGTGGAAAACAACAGTCTTAACAATAAAACATTTACGTGAAACGAATGCTGTAGGGGGTGGAAAAACATTGCTTTTCGAAATTTATCAAAGAAAGCTTACCGCAATTGCATTCTATTTAACTGTCATTATAAACCCCATCTATAGTCCCGGTACTTACCCATCACTGTGGAAAACATGGTATCATAACACCCATCTTCAAATCAGGAGACGAAACAATTGAAAAATTATCGTCCTATAACTTTACTCCCGTAATATCTAAAGTGCTAGAAAAATTGTTACAAATCAACTATCAACATTCTTAGAATCTAATCCCTCTTATTTCCGAAACGCAACATGGTTTAGAAGTAAGTTATCCACTGAAACAGCCTTATTAAAAAACACAAACAATATTTATGATAACATAGACAAGAATCAAATAAAACTACTCACACTGTGTGATCTATCAAAAGCATTGACAGTTCAGCCATGATATCCTGTGAACAAAATGAAAAATCATGGAATTGACAACTATTGGTTTAGAAGTTATCTATCCCCAAGAACACAATCATCAAAATTCGTAATAATTTGTCATCTAAGAAAAACAATCTCTTTCAGAGTCCCACAAGGCTTCATATTAGGCCCGATCTTGTTCACTATATTCATAAACGATCTATCAACCATTGTAAACAAATGCCTCTAGTCCAATATGCCGATGACTCTCAGTTTCTTCCACGCTGCCCCTGTAAACAATCTAAATGAATTTATAAGAAATACTCAACATACTCTTACAGAACAAAATGTATTTTGACAAAAACGGCCCAAACTAAATCCTGACAAAACTCAATGCATCTTTATAGGCAGTCGGCAAAAAATAGCCAAAATCCCTTTAAACACGATCATAGAATTTGAAGGCTATCAAATTAAACCAAGCACTTCTGTGAAAAATCTAGGAGTTTCACATAGACAGAGACACACATTGACAACATTCACAAAAAAGTAATAGGCACGCTGATATACCTAACTCACATAAAAACAAAATCCCCACTGAGACGAGAATTATTGTTGTACAGTCCCTTGCACTCAGCATTATAAACTATTGTTCCAACATATGGGGTTCAACCAACAAACTCAAATACAAAAAGCACAAAAAATACAAAAATTTGCCGCAAGAGTGGCAATAGGCAACGTAAATAAAAATGACCACATAACCCCACACTTAAAAAAAATGAAATGGCTAAAAGTTCAACAAAAATGTCGATTTGATACATGTTAAATCATCCATAAATTCATAAAGGGCGACATCCTCATTGGTTTTAAAGCCTCTACAAACAATTGGTAACAAAAACAGGCATCCAAACTAGACAGATTAACTCTCTTTCACGTAAAAAGATCATACACGGAAACAGGGGCAGGCAAATGCAAAACCGAGGACCCGAGATCTGGAACAAAAATACCACAAAATATTAGAAACACCCCCCAACCTGCTTACTTTCAAAATAAATTAAAGGAACATCTTTTAAATTGTCAATGACATCAGGGCCCTTTTAAATACAATGCAAAGCCATGTAACATTATTTCTAATGATGTGACCATCTTATTCTATTTTATTTTATTTTATATCTCTCCTACCATTGTATTTACTATTTTTTCTACTTATTCTGTTTTTATTGTACGATGTCACTATCTATGTAAGAAGACCATTGTAATTAATGGAATAATGTTTTGACTTTGACTTTGACTTTGACTCTTCCCCCCTCACAAGAAATCCTTTATCCCCCAAAACTCCCGAACCAACTCAGAAGAAACCATTGAAAAAATTCAAGATTTCCTAATGAAAACTGACACTCAAACCCCCAAATCTTACAACTCCTGCCCTTCCACACTCCAAGAACTGCTGATATCCATCCTCCTCCTAACGATATCCTCCCTACACCCTATCCTCTTACCCCCTCCCAACACAGCCCATCCCCCCGACCCCAAAACCCCCCCCATTAACCCTCCCACCATCCCCTCTATCCCTTGCACTCCCCCCTTACGCACGTGAATCCCTTATGTAACTCATTAACTCCTCATAAAGTAAATACACACCACCAGACACTCCAACCCCACACATCCACGCCGTGCCCACGTTTTGAAACAATTCGTACCTCTGCTTTCCCCCCCTATCCCCCTTCACCGACCTCCCAACCTATCAGACATCCTTACAGAATCCCACATTTTTTGCTTCAAAAACCTATTCTTTTTCCTCAAACGCATACATATTCTTCTTTCTAATCTAACTCCTTACCATACCCGACCCTAACCCTTTCACTCACCAATTCCTTTGCCCAGTTTGACAACTAATCACTAACTCAACCACCCTTCCCTAACATTAACTATAGTGCTACATGACCTTAGATGTTTTTTAGCACATTTATCTTGCTTTTAACCATTAACCATTCTTCTACCAACTTTGTAAAAAAATATGGAATAAAAGAAGATGGCCAGAAGACTGGGTAAAATCAGTCTTTACTCCCATACCTAAAAAGGTGACGCACTCCAATGCAACAATAACGGACAATTGCATTAATAAGTCCCAGCGCAAAATTTTGTTGAAATTATTGCTGAAAGAATGAAGTTGAAGTTAAAGAAGAAATTGCAGACG
Source organism: Penaeus monodon (assembly GCF_015228065.2). Taxonomy (NCBI): domain Eukaryota; kingdom Metazoa; phylum Arthropoda; class Malacostraca; order Decapoda; family Penaeidae; genus Penaeus; species Penaeus monodon. Next base: position 1,149 of record NW_023643879.1, on the reverse strand, counting down.
AACAAGCAGGTTTTCGCCCTGGAAAAGGTACAGAAACCAGATTCTAAATCTAAAATTATCATAGAGAAAAGCAGAGAACATCAAAAGACCTATCCCTGTGTTTCATCGTTTATGTAAAAGCTTTTGGATACTGTTGATCACGATATCCTCTGGAATAACATGAACGATATAAAGTTTCCAAAAAAATCATCAACTAATAAAAGCCATGTATGACCAACAAACAAGCAACTGTAAGAACCACTTATGGGTTACAGATGGTTTGAAGTCAAAAAAGGAGTGCGACAGGGTTGCATTCTGTCACCGCACCTCTTTAAATATTTCTGAAGCAATTAGAGAAAGTGCTCTGGAGAAATTGAAGGAACTGTAGATGTTGGAGGATACAAAATATCAAATGTAGGGGACGCCAATGATATAGTTTTGGTGCCAGCAGTATCACTGAACTACAACAACTACTAGATAAAGTTAGAGAAACAAGCGAAAAAGGCTGGCTTGTTTCTTAAAGACAAAAAGATCATGAAGATTCAAAAATAAACGGCAATGAACAATGTGAACATGTTACAATCAATGGAGTGATTGTGGAAAATGTGAAAGAGTTCACTTATCTTGGAGCTGTTTTAACTAATACATATGATGATTCACCGGAGATAAAAAGAAGAATTACCATTGCCAAAAACGCCACAGTTGCTCTCCAACATCTGGAAAGACCCAAGCTTACCTTACGGACAGAGCTTTAGGTTATTGAACTCATTAGTTTTCCAATTGCATCATAAAGGATCTGAGTGTTGGGTGCTGAAGTGGATAGACAAGGAAAAGATCAATAGTTTTGAAATGTGGTGTTATAGACGAGTACTGCGTATTAGCTGGACAGAGAAGAAGACGAATGATGAAGTGCTGAGAAAAATAAATTGTAAAGACAGGTGTTGGACATCTTGACAGGAGGAAATTAAAGTTTATATTTGGGGATGTGATGAGAAGTAAAAGTATTGAGAAAGACTTGCTGACAGGGATGGTGATAGGAAACAGAGGAAGAGGCAAACCGAAGACAAGACTGAGCGACAACATCAAAGATATTTGCGCGTTGTCGATGGTACAATGTGGAAAAAAAAGCGCAAGATCGAGTTGAGTGGCGAAGGATGGTGGGGGAGGTCC
>NW_023643878.1:0-8966 GCF_015228065.2 Penaeus monodon | reverse complement strand
TTTTTCCCCCTAAAAAATTGGGCTCCCAAGGGAAAAAAAAATTTTTGAAAAATTACACATAACGGGGGGATTAAAAAATTTTTTTTGGGGGGGTTTTGTAGAAAATAAAAAAAAAAAGGGGGGGAAAAAAAAAAAAAGTTTTTTATTTTTTAAAAAAAAAAAAAATAATAATAAATTTAAAATTTTTTTTAAAATTTTTTATTTAAATATAATATTAAAAAATAATTTTAAATTTTTATATTAAAATATTATATTTATTATAAAATTAAAAATTTTAAAATTTAAAAATAAAAAAATAATATAATTATATATTTTTATATAAAAATATATTAAATAAAAAATAATTTATTTAAATATTATTTATAAAATTAAATTTAAATATAAATATAAAATATAAAAAAAAAAAAAAAATTAAAAAAATAAAATTTATAAAATATATAAATAAAATTTAAAAAACCCCCATATAATTTAAAAAAAATATATAAAAAAAAAAAAAAAAAAAAACCCCCTTTATTAAACCCATTATTGGGCCCCAAAAAAAAAAAAACAAAAAAAAAAACTTCAGGAATCCCCCCTTTTGGGCAAAAACCCAAAAAAAACCATGAGAGCGAGCAAACTTTTTCTGTTTTTAAATTTGCTCCCCCCCCTTGTTAGGGAAAAAGGGGGGAGGCAAAAGTTTCCCAAAAAAGGGCCCCTGATGGGGGGGTTTTTAAAAACCCCCGCCCTCCCCAGGGGGCCCCCTTCTGGGATGTAAGGGAAAAAACTTCCAAAAAGCAAAAAAAAAAATTGAAAAAGGGGGGGGAAACAGATTTAAAAAAAATCGGGAAAAAAAAAAAAACCCCACCTTTTTTTTTTCCCAAAGTTTTTCAAAAAAAAAAACTTTTTCCCTCTTTTTTTTGTTTTTTGAAAAATTTTTATTTTTCCCCTTTAAAATTACAAAAATACAAAAAAACCTTTTTGATGCCACTGCTAAAAGGTTGCACATTATCACAGAAAAAAAAAAACCCATTAACTGTTTGGGAAAACCACTCTCCATCCATACAAAATAAAAGTTTTTTTGCCCCAAATTTTTATTGGCCCAAACCCCAAAGGAAAATCCCCTCCCATTTTTAAAATTTGGGGCCAAATAAAAAAAACAAAAATTTTTTACAAAAATAAGGGGGAAAAAAAAAATATAACAAAATTTTTTTATTTTTTAGGGGGGGGTTTTGAAGGGAATAGAAAAAACATAAAAGGGAAAACAAAAAAAGTTTTCCAAAAATTCCCCAAATTAAAAAAAATATTTTAATTTCTATTATCCCCATGTTACTTTAAAAAAAACAAAAAAAAAAAAAATTTTAGGCCCAAAAAAAAAAAGAAAAAATTTTTTCAAATAGGGGAAAATTCAATTTTTTAAAAAATTTTTTCCACATTTCCTTAAAAAAAATTTTTCCTTTTTTCAAAAAAGCCAAAAAATCCCCAAAAAAAAAAAGGGGGGTTTTTACCGAAAGGGGAAAAAAAGATTCCCCTTTTTTCTAAACGATCCATGAGAAAATTAAAAAAAAGGGGGCTCCATTTTTTTTTTACAGGTGGGGGGGGGTTTTATCCCAAGCTCGGCTTTTCTTTTTTTTTTTTTTTTTAAAAAGCCAGTCTGTTTCTTTTTCCCCTCACCCCCAGTTTTTTTCCCCCAAAAACCCCCTTTCTTTAAAATCAAAAATTTCTTCCAAGGGACTTTTTTTTTTTTCCAAAAAAAAAAAAAAACCTTTTAAAAAGAAAAACCCAAAAATTTTCCCCTGAAAATTTTTCAATTCCCCTTTTTGCTTTACGGGGAAAAAAAAAACATTCAGGGTTTTTTTTTTTTTAAAAAAAAAAACAGGGGAAAAAATTTGGGAAAAAAAAAAAAAAAAAAAATCATAGCTAAAACAAAAAAATTAAAAAGGGGGGCAAATTTTTTTTGGGGGCCCGGCTTTTTTTTTTTTTTAAAATTTAATTTATTTTTTACATTAAAAAAAACCCCCCACCCACAAAAAAAAAAACCCCAAAACCCATGGATTTACAGTTAATTTAAAAAGTACAAAACCAATATTTTTTCATTTTTTTAAACCTATGATAAGTTGGATGGGTTGGGGGGGGAAATCAGGGGAAAAGATTTTTTTTGTTTAAAACCCCCTCTATGACTGAAAAAAGGGGAAAACCCCTTTCTGGGGGGTTTGTTCCCCTTTTTTTTTTTTTTTTTTTTTTATTTTTTTTTAAAAAAACTTTGGGGGGGGCCCCATCAAACCCCCCTTATCCCTTTAAATTCACCTGTACGAGCCCTTTTTTAAAAAAAAAAAAAAAAAAAAACAAAAATTTTTTTTTACAAATAATAAAAAAAAAAAAGGAAAAAAGGGGACTTTTTTTTTTTCCCTATTTTTTTTTCCTTTAAAAAAGGGGTTTTTTGCAGATTATTTCAGGGGGAAAAACCAAATAGTTTTTTTTAATATACCCCACTTTTGGGTGGTTCGGGGGAAAAGGGGAAGTTTTTTTTGGGCCCCAAACCCGGGTTTTTGATAGGGGGGGTTTTGGGAGGGGTTGGGTGTTTTTTGGGCAAGGGGGCTTTTTAAAGTTGGTGTGCGGTTGCTTGCCCCCCTGGGGGGGGGGGGTTTCCCCCAAAAAAAAAAACCCGGGGAAAAGGGCTTGAAGTTTTTCGTAATCCTCTGGAAAATTCCCCCCAAAATGGAAAAATCGTGGCTTTCCCCCAAAAACATGATTTTTTTCAAAAAAAATTGGGGGGAGGCCCCCCATATAAAACAAAAAAAAAAAAAACAAAAAAAAAAAAAATTATTTTTTTTAAAAAAAAAAAAAAAAATTCCCAAAACAAATTAATTTTCCTCTTAAAATATTTAAAAAAAACCCCTTTTTTTATTTTATCATGAATACAAAAAAAATTACCAAAGTTATTACCAGAAAACCCAATTTTTTTTAAATAAAAATATTTTAAAAACCCCCCTGGATTTTTCCCCCATTCCCAACCTTTGAAAAAAAATTTTTTCTATTTGGGGGCCCCCTGGGGGGGAAAAAAAAAAAACCGTGTCAATTTTTTTCCCCCTTTAAAAACCCTAAAAAAAAAACTCCCCCAAAATTTTTTTTTTCAATTGTCATGCGATTTTTGGGGTTTTTGAAAGGGGCTTCGGGAAAATTCCGGGGTTTGGGGCTTACAGGGGTTTTGGGGGGGGTCGTTTTCAGGGGTTTTTTTTTTTCCCGGGTGGAAAAAGGTGAACCCCCAAATTTTAAAAAAAAAAGTAGAAAAAAATTAAAGGGTTTTTTACCTTTTAATCTCCCCCAAAAAATTTTTCCCCCGGACTTATAAGTATTTTTTTTCTCACCTGTTTTTTTGGATTTTGGGCCCCCACATTTGGGGGGGGAGGATTTCATGGCCCCAATGGGGTTTTTATTTGGGGTTTGCTGAATTCCTTTTGCTAAGACTGCGGTTTTAAAAATCTTCCCCCAAAATGATGCATTTGCGGGCATTTTCTTTTGGGGGGGTTTTTTTTTTGGGTCTTTAGACCATTTTTTTCCCGGGGGAATGGTCCATGTCTTTAGCCCAAGGCCCCCCAGCCGAGGCCATGATGTATTAAAAAAATAATCTTTTTTAAAAAAAAACAATAAAATTAATCTTTTTTCTTTTTTATATTACAAGAAAATCATTTCAATTTTATACTACAAACTTAATATCAAACTTAATTTTTATTTTTTGGGAAAAAAATTTTTCCTTTAAAAATAATAGTGAAAAAAATTTTTTTTCTAGAAATTTTTAATCCCCTTGATTTTTTTGCAGCTGAAATTTTTCATGAATAAATTTTTAAAAATCCTTTAAAATTCGGGGGAAAAAAAAAACAAAAAAACCCCCAAAATTTTTTTTTAAAACCAAAAAAAAAAAAAAAAAATTTAAAAGTTTTTTTTAAAAAAGCAGTTTACGGGGGGGACAGGGGGAAAACCCTTTTCCCACCTTCACAATGCTGCAACCCCAACTCAGCAAAAACCCCCCAAAAAAATTTTACCAAATTTTTCAGAAATTTAAAAAACTCCCCCCAAAAAAATTTTCCCCCCAATTTTCCCTCCCCCCCCCACAAAAAGGGGGGCCTTTTTTTGAAGTGCTTGCCCCCTTTTCCCTTTGGGCCCCAAATAAGGGGAAAAAAATTTTTAAAATTTTAAAAAAAAATTTCCCTTTTTAAAAAAAAAAAACCCCTCCCTCAGAGGGGAATCTGGGGGCTTTGGGGGGGGAAAAATCCCCCTCCCTGCCCCCAAAATAATGCAGAAACCCCTTACAAAAAAAAAAAAAAAAAAAAATAAAAAATTCTTTCCCCCTTTTCCCCAAAAACTAGGAGGTTTTTTTTTTTTGGTGCACACAAAAACCCCAAAAAATACGCATTTTTCTGTTTTGGGCCCCGGGTCCCACATATCCCCCGATTTCTATGTTTTTTTTTTTTCATTCAAAAAACCCAACTTTTAAAAATGAAGCACCGGGGGGGAACCCACTAACTCAAAAACCCCAAATTTAAAAAAAAAGCCAAAAAATTTTGGAAACCCAAACCCATTAAAAAGGGGGGGGGAAAAAGGGGGGGGAGTTTTCAAAAGCAAAAAACCCCGGAGCGGGAACCTCAAAAAATTGCGTTGCCTCCCGCAAGACCCCCAAAGAAAAAACTGCAAAAATCTCCCCCCCAAGAAAAAACAGCAAAAAACCCCCCCAAAAATTTTTTTTTTACCCGGGGCCAAAATTTTTACCCCCAAAAAAAAAAAACCCCTCCCGTACGAGAAAAAAAAACAAAAAAATTCCTCCCCCCAAAAAATTTCCCCGGGGGGCTTCGCTCCCTTTCCCCGACCCCCCTTTGCCCCAACCCTTCCCCCATTTTTTCCCCCCCGGGGGGGAAATGTTTTCCCAAATTTTCCCGGAATAAAAAACCAAAAAAAAAAAAACAAAAAGCTCAGTTTTCCTGGATAAAAACTGGGGGGAAACCCCGTGCCCCAAAAAAAAAAAAAAAAAAAAAGGAAAAAAAAAAAAAAAAAAAAAAAAAAACCCGGGGGGTTTTTTTTTTTTTTTGGAATGGGGGGGACGAGGGAAACCCCCTTGGGTTTTTCCCCTCTCCCCCAAAAACCCCCCTTTTTTATTATTCCCCTAAAAAAAAAAAAACACAAAAAATTCCCAGTTGCCCCCAATTTTTTTTTCCTTTCTCCCTTTTCCTTTTTTTTTTCCCCCCAAAAAACCCCCCAAAAAAAAAAATTACCTGGGGGAAACTTCAAAAAAAAGGAAAAAAAAAAAAAAACCGGGGGTTTTTAAAAAACCCCCAAAAATGGGGTTTTCCTGGGGGGAAAAAAGGGGGCCCCGCTTGGGCCCCCCATTTTTTTTTCCCCAAAAAAAAAAAAACCTTTTTTCGGGGGGACAAGATCAGCCAATCGGGGGAAAAGCGGCGCCCCCCACTCGGCCCGGGGGGAAAATTTTTCAAAAACCGCGCCCCCAAAATTTTTGCGGTTTTTAAAAATTTTTTTTTAATTTTACATTTTTTAAATTTTTTTATCATTAAAATTTTTTAAGGTGGCGATTTTTTTGGGCTCTTTTTTTCCGGTTTTTGGGGGGAGTTTTTGGTATTTTTAAATGATAAAAAAACATTATTGGGGGGATAATTTAAAAATGATAAATATAATGCAAAAAAAAAATAAAATTTTTTTAAATAAAAAAATGATAAAAAAAAAGGGGCAGTGAAAAAAAATGCTTAAATAAAAAATTTTAATTTATTTAAAAAAAAAAAAACCCCCCAGGGAGGGGAAAAATTTTTATTTTAAAACAGTAGGCCAAGGGAATTATGGGATAAAAAATAATAATTTTTAAATATATAAAAAATTAAGTTTTTTTACTGTAAACTGTTTTTTAAATCAGGGGATAAATAAATTTAATTTTTTCATTACTTTATTAAACAACCACCGTTTTTTAATTTAATTTTTAAATTTTTAAAATTATTTCGTAAAATATTATTTCCTTTTTTTGTTTTTTTTTTTTTTGGGGCCCATTTTTTCCCCCTTTTTTTTTTTTTTTTATAAAAACAAAAATTTAATATCTAATTTATTTTTTTTTTTAATTTATTACTGCGCGTTTTTTTTTTAAAATTTCATTTTTTCAGAAAAAATCAATTTTTCATAATTTTCATAACCCATTTAAAAAAATTTTTCAACCAATCACTTTTTTTACGAAGCATTTTTTTTTTTTAAAATTTACCAAAAAATCGTTAAAAAATTATGGGTCTGTTTTTAACCCCAGGGGTTTCTTTTTATTCATTTTTAAAATTAATTTTTTTTTTTGTTGTTTTTTTTTTTTTTGGTTTTTTTTTTTTTTTTTTGTTTTTTTTTTTTTTTCGGGGGGGGAACTGTTTCCATGTTAAAAAAAAAAATAAAAGGGGGGGGAAAAAATAAAATTAAAACCCCTTTCCCCGTCTCCCATAATTTTTGGGGCCTGAAAAAAGGGCTTCATTTTTTTTGGGGGGGTTTTTAGGGGAAACCTTACCTGTAAAAAATTTTTCATTTTCTTCAGGAAAAAGGAAAAAATTTTCTTTTTTTGAAAAAAAATTTTAAAATCTTGTTTTTTTTTGTGTTTTTTTTTGGGGGGTCCCCCCGGGAATTAAAACCCGAAAAAACCCCAAAAAAAACCCTCAAAAAATAAAAAAAAAAGTCATTTATTCAGATATTTCCAATTTTTTTTTTAAACCCCCCAGTTTTTCCCCCCGCCCAAAAATTGTGAACATTCTTTTTGGGGGTTTCCCCCTTTTCATCTTCCTCTTTTTTTCCCCCCCCTCCTTTCCCCAAACCTTTTTCGCCCCCCTCTCTTTTTTTTTCATCTATTCTACACCCATTTTTTTTTTCCCAAATCTTATTGTTCTCTATCTACCTCGTCTGTTTTTAGATTTTTGTCTGGTTTTTTGTTCTGTCCTGTTTCCCCCCTTTTCCCCCCCCCTTCTCTTCCCCCCCCCTTCCTTTTTCTCTCTTTTTTCTTTCTTCTTTCTTTTTTTCTCTTCCTCTTTATAATATAATAAATATTATATAAAATATATTTATATATTATATTTTTTTGGGTGTGTTTGGGGTTTTGTTTGTGGTGTGTGTTTTGTTTTTGGGGTTTGTGGGGGGGGTGTGGGTTTGGGTGGTGTTTGGGGGGGTGGGGGTTGGTGTTTGTGGGGTTGGGGTTTTTTTGGGGGTGTGGTTTTTCTGGCCCCTATACGTAGCCTAATTCTTTTAACCCCCATTTTTTACCAATTTAAAAATCACGTGGGTTTTTTTACCACGGGGCCCCCTTCCAAGCCCCACGAAGAAATTTTAATGGTGTACACAAAAAAGCCCTATTTTTTTTTTTGAAAAAAGCCAAAATTTTTTCCCAAAAGGGACCACGGGGCTGTTTTTTTACCCCGGGGGTAGGGGGCCCCCCAAAAAAATGGGAAAAACCCTATGGGGGACTCAGCGGGGGGCGTAGATGACGTTTTTTTTTATCTGCCCCCTGGGGGCCCTGACCCGGGGGGGACCCATTTTTTTCGTGCCCAGCGGCCGGACTTTTTGCAAGGGGCGGGACCCCAACCCTTTTTCGCCCTCGGGCCCGGGGGTCGGCCGGGGCCACGTGGACTCCGAAAATCCCCCCGTTTTTTCCCCCCATGGGGACATTTTTTTGTTTTTTTTCCCCCATTTTTTTTTTTGTACCAAAAAAAAAAGAGTTAAAAAGGGCCGTTTTTTCCCCAACTAAAAAATTTCCCCTAGCCACTGTACCAGATTTTTCCATTTAGCCTTTTACAGTTGTGTGTTTGTGTGTGTTGTGTTGGGGGGGGGCAGAAACCCCAAACCCACCCCCACCAAAAAACCCACACACCCAAACCCCAAAACAAACCCCAACCCCAAAACCCCCAATTAAAAAATTATATATTAAAAAAATAATATAATTTTTTTTTTTTTTTTTCAAATTGGTTTTTAAGACCCCCCCAGTTTAAAAGCGGCCGGGGTTTGGTTACAAAGCATGATATTTAATTGCAGTTTTTTCAATTTTTTGTGATGAATCTTGGGGGGGGGGAAAGGGGTACGTGGTGGGGCCCCCCCAGTTTTTTTTTTTTTTTCACGGAGAAGTGGGGGGTTTTTTTTTTTGCCTTTTTTGGGTAATCTTTTTTTCCCTTTTTTTTTTTTCCCGGGGGTTTTGGGGGGCCCCAGCCGTTTTGACTTGGGGTGGCTTTACCAATTGGGGTTTAAGCAAATCGGGGGGTGAAATTTTCTTTGCCCATGGGAAAAAAAAAAACCCCCGCCGGGGGGTGACTCAAAAAAAACCCTCGAAAAATCAGATTTGCCCGTCGGGGGGACGGGGTTTCTTGAGTCCGATGCCTCTAAAACCACCTCGGCCTTCCCCATAATAAAAAAATTTTAATATTTTATTTAATTTTATATTAATAAAAAATATTTTAAAAAATATTTTTTTTTTTTTTTTTTTTTTTTTTTTTTTTTTTTTTTTTTTTTTTTTTTAAAAAAATAAATTTTTTATTTTAAAATTTTTTTTTTTTTTTTTTTTCTTAATATCAAAATTTTAACAAAATATTTTTCCCAATATAAAATAAATTTTAAATATTGTATGTTTTATATATAAAAAATATTTTTTTCAAAATAAAAAAATTTTTCCCCCAATATTTTTACTAATATTTTTATAATATTTAATTTAAATAATTCTATAAATTTTATTTAAAAAATGCCAATTTTTGTGTTTTGGGGGTTGTTTGCGTGTTTTTTTTTTTTGTGTATGTTGCGTGTGGGGTACCACGGGGGGGGGGGTTTTTTGGGGGTTTTAAAAAATATTTTATGTAAAAAACCACCCCCAAATAAGGTGTTTTGTTTTCTTTTTTTACACAACCCAGGGCCCCCCCAAACCCCAAAAACACACCCACAACCCAACCCCCACCCCCCAAAACACCCACACCCAAAACCCCAAAACCAAC
>NW_023643877.1:0-8966 GCF_015228065.2 Penaeus monodon | reverse complement strand
GGGGGGGGGGGATTTCAAAAAAAAGGGGAGATTTGGGTTCAAAATGAAGGGGGGTAGGGAAATTAGATATCTTTTCCCCTAAAAATGATAACAATTATAAAAATTATGTGATGTATATGATGATGATGATATAATAATAATAATATAATGAAAATAATGATAATAAAACAAAAACAAAAACAACAGAAATTTTAATAATAAAAAAAAAAAAAAAAAAGTATTTAATAATAATTATAAAAGAAAAAGATAAAATTAAAGATAAAGGAAACCAGAAAAAAACAAGGGCGGGGGGAAAAGAAGGAAAAATCAAAACAATGATAAACAAAAAAAAACAAAAAAAACCAAAAAAAATAAAATAAAATAAGCGTGACGGGATGTGGAAAAAAAAGTAACGGAAAATTTTAATAAAAAAAAGTAAAAGGGGAAGAAAAAATTGTAAGAACGGAGAAAGAAAATGGAAAAAAAACAAGAGAAATAAACAACAAAAGGGGAAAGAAAAGAAGAAAAAAAAACAAAAGAAAAAAAAGGAAAAAAAGAAAGAAAGAAAAGGAAGAAAAATGTAAGATGATGGAAAAAAAAAAAAACCAAAAAACCAAAAAAAACAAACAAAACAATAAAAATAATTGAAAAGAAAAAAATCAAAAAAAAAACAAAAAAAAAAAAAAAATCACAAAACAAAAAACACAAAAAAAAAAAAAAAAAAAAAGAAGAAGAAAAAAGAGAAAAAAGAAAGAGATAAGATGAGATAGCAAGACACTTATAGGGGCCGGATGCGTGCCCCCTTGGGAAAACGGGCAAAATTTCCCCGTTTTTTTTTCCCTTTTTAAAAGTGAAAAGTGTTTCCCCTTCGCAATGCGGGGACGAAGGGAAAGGGAGAATAATTGTGTATTGGAGGTTTACCGGATGGGGGAGAGGGGGAAGGAGGGGAAAGGGGGGGGGAGAGGGGGGGGTGGGGGGAGAGGAGGGGGTGGAGGGGGGGGGGGAGAGGGAGGGGGGGGGGGGAGGGGGGGAGGGTGGAGGGGAGGGGGGGGGGGAGGGGGAAGGAGGGGGTGGGTGGGAGAGGGAGGGGGGAAGATAGGGGGGGAGGGAGGGGTGGAGGGGAGGGGGGGAGGGAGGGGGTGGTTGGGGGAGAGGAGAGGGTGCAGGGGAGGGGGGGGGGGGAGGGGGGGGTGGAGAGGAGAGGGTGGAAGGGGGGGGGAGGGAGGGGGGGGGGGGGAGGAGGGGGGAGGAGAGGGGGAGAGGGAGGGGGGGGTGGAGGGGAGGGGGGGGAGGGAGGGGGAAGGGGGGGGGTGGGTGGGAGAGGAGGGGTGGAGGGGAGGGGAGAGGGAGGGGGGGGGGGAGGGGGGAAGGGGGGGGGGGGGGGGGGGGGAGGTGGAAAGGGGGGGGGGGGGGGAGGGGGGGAGGGGAGGGGGAGGAGAGGGGGGAAGGGGGGGGGGAGAGGGGGGGGGGGGGGGGGGAGAGGGAGGGGGGGGAGGGGGGGGGGGAGGGAGGGGTGGGGGGGAGAGGGGGGGGAGGGGGGGGGGAGAGGGGGGGGGTGGGGGGGGGAGGGGGGGGGAGAGGGAGGGTGGAGGGGGGGGGGGAGGGAGGGGGGGTGGGAGAGGAGGGGGGGGGGAGGGGGGGGGAGGGGAGGAGGGAGGGAGGGGGGGGGGTGGGAGAGGAGAGGGTGGAGGGGGGGGAGAGGGGGGGGGTGGGGGGTGGGGGGAGAGGGTGGGGGGCAGGGGGAGAGGGGGGGGGTGGGTGGGAGGGGGGGGGGAAAGAGAGGGAAGGAAAAGGGAAAAGGGAAGGGTGAGGACAAGAGGAGGAGAAGGGGAAAGGAAAATAAAGGGTTTTGAGGATAAGAGGGGGAAAAAGGGAAAAGGGAAAAAGGAAAGGTGGGGATAAGAGGGGGGAAGGGGGGAAGGAAAAAGGGAAAAAGGGTGAGGAGAAGAGGAAGGGGAAAGGGGGGAAGGGGAAGAATAAAGGAAGGGAGAGGAAAAATAAAAGGAACGGGGAAAAAAAAACTGATAAAAAGGGTGATGGGGAGGTTTTAAGGGGAAAGTTCAATGGGACAGTGACACTCCATTAATAGTACGTAGAACCATAGTTAAACATTTAAACAAACCTTTTTAGATCATACAAAAACACTCACAACAAAATACAAAAAACACTTGAACACATTTACAATAACTTTTTCTCCCTCCTTTTTTCCACCCTTTCTCTCTCAAAAAAAACCCGGGAAAATTTTTTTTTTCTTTTTTTTTTTTTTTTCTTTGTTGTCTCTCCCTTGGTTTTTTTTTTGGAACTTTTCGTCTTCAAAACCCACCAAAAGTACACACACACACACAACACACACACACACACAAAACACACCACACACCACACACAACAACACAAAAACACACACACACACACACACCACACCCCACACACACACACACCCACACACACACACACACCACAACAACCCCCCTTTCTTTTTATATTTCCCCATGGTGGTATAAACATCTATCATCTATCTATCTATTACATCTAATATCTCTCTATTTTTCTATCTATCACCATCTATCTATTTTTCTATTTATTTTTCTACTTTTTTACCGATGCGGGTGCAGAAAGTACTTTTTTACAGAATAGTTCGTTTTTTCTTAAAACGATTTTAATGTGGTAACTACGGGCGGGGAAGTGCCGAGGGTAGGGCACCATTGCTATTATATTATATTTTTCCGAATATGGGCGGAAACCCTTCCCTCATAAAAAATTTAAAAACCCGTTTAATAATTTTGCACCTGGAAACCAAATAATATTTCACAAATTCGAAGCGCCTTCAGGTGGGCCCAAAAATCGCCATAACAGTTCTGTCGCAGAGTCAACAAAACCCATTCAAACGATCAAATTTTTCTCTCTTTTCTCACCTCGGTGCTTTTTATATATATATATTTTAGAAGAGGATTTGCGCCCCATATTCTCTCCTCTTTATCCCCCTTTTGCATTTTGAAGTGGCTTAATATCCGTGAAATAAAAAGATCTGGTTGAGTCGGGGCGGTCGGGGGCGGGATTCCATCTCGTTTCCCGCGAGAACTAGCGAGATGTGGCGGGAGGCTGGCGCAGTCTGCTTTTCCCCCTTCTTATCTTATCGGCCGAGCACCTTTTATCTTTCTTCCTTTTTTTTTTCGACGTTTTATTTATCTTTTATTTTTTTTTTTTTTATCCTTTCGAAGTTTATTTCTCGCGTATGTCTGCTCTTCGTTTCTATGTCGTGATCTATCTTGTCTTCCAAAAAATAAAATTCTCTTCTATCATTTCTCACTTCCATTTATCTCTTCCCCTTCTCGTTCTCCTCTTTTTCTCTTCTCTCCCTTATCCTGTACGCCAGTGAGAACGAAGAAGAAAGAGAGAGAGAGAGAGAGAGAGAGAGAGAGAGAGAGAGAGAGAGAGAGAGAGAGAGAGAGAGAGAGAGAGAGAGAGAGAGGGGAGAGAGAGAGAGAGAGAGGAGGAGAGAGAGAGAGAGAAGAGAAGAGAGAGAGGGAGAGAAAAAGAGAGAGAGAGATAGATAGAAATACAGATAGATAGTAGATGGAAATAGAAATAGATAAAATTTATAGAGGGGAAAAAAAAACAACAAATCATGCGCTAACAAAATTTAAAATTTTGGGGAGACGTTCCCCTGAGTGTGTTTACACAAGATAAGAAACTTTTTCCAAGGGGAGGCAAAACGTTTCCCCAAGGGGGAAAAACGTTTCGTCTCAGTGCACTACGTGGGTAAACACACCCCTTTGATAGTAATGACCTTATAATGAAAATTTCTCGCGTCTCCAAAGGGGAAAGGAGCCAAGGGAAAAAATTTCTTAAAAAATATCAAAAGGGAAAAAAGGGGAAAAAGGAAAACGCCCAAAAAAATATTTTTATCTCTTTTAAAAAAGGGGGATAAAAAACTGGTTATCATAGCAAGCATTTTTTTTTATTTTTTCCCAGACCAATTTTAAAGGGAATACAAATTTTCTTCGCTGTTGCTTTAAAATACCGGGTTTATTTTAACGCAGATTTTATTTACGATAACAACGTCGGCAGAAAGTACCGGAGCCATTTTTAAATATTTTTCCTCCTTTAAGGGTTCACGAGGCTTTCAGGCACACCCCGGGGGTAATAAAAAAACCCTTTGCTTTTCCGCAATAAGGGAAAACCTTTTTTTATTTCGAGGCAAAGAGGCCGATGAAATGACATTCCGTTTGTCTTTGTACGGGGAGGTTTTATTGTATTCCTTTCATTTATCTCAAGGGCACAGCTTACGACAGAAAGTGTTAAAAATATATATATATAAATATAAAAAAATGTATATATAATATATATAAAATTTTAAAAATAATATATATGTAATAATATATATATATATATATAAATATATATAAAATATATTATAATATATATATTTTAACATAATTATATATATATATAATAATATAAAATTTTATATATATATATTTATATATATATATATATATATATATAAATATATATAAAAAAATATTTTTATATAAAAGATGATTTAAAGTTATAAATACGCAGGAATTTGTTATGATTACATTACACTTGTGTTTTTAGTAGCTTTACATCATGCATGTTTTAAGGATTCTTTAAAGAAAAAATGTACTGCGACCGTCCCCTTATTACAAGCCCAAGCACTGAACTTATAAGAAAAATCATAAAAAACATTTATAATGAAAACGCAACATTGTGGAAACTATTCGGGTCTTCTATCTCGTTACCGTTTTATCAGCTTTGATTGCAACTATTGCATGTGGGGACACGGGCCCGATAATTGCAAACCACCCCCCTCTTCGGGTTTCCCCCCCCAATTTCTTGCAATAAAAGCAGTCCGTTGTTTTAAAGGGAAAATGAAAAAAGAGAAAGAGAGATGAAAAAATTGAGGAAAAGGTAAGGGGGGAAGAGGAAGAGAGAGGGGAAGGAAGAGGTAGAGGAATATGAGGGAAAAGAAGGGGAGGGGAGAGGAGGAACGTAAGGAAAGGGAAGGGGGGGAGGGAGAGAAGGACGGGGGAGAGTTAAGGAGGAGAAAATGGAGAAAGGAAGAGAAAAAGAAAGAGGGAGGAAGGGGGAAGGGGGGGAAAGGCAGGAGGATAAAGAGAAGGTAGAGGCAAGTGAAAAAAAAAGAAAAAAAAAGGAGAGGAGGAAAAAGAGGGTTTGGGAAAGGGGGAGAGGAGGGAGAGGATTTTGGGCACCGTATATCACGTTTCGGAAACCGAGCGGGGTAACGATCTAACTTTGTCCAACAAGGGAAATTGGGGCTCTTAAGTTGTCAGCTGCACCCGACGTCCGAAAGAACTTCTATTTTTTTCTTTCTCCTCTTTTATTTCATTTTGGTGTACATGTTACATACATACATATAATATACAAAACCACACACTGAAAATGAAAAAGACAATGTAATGATAAAAATAATAATAGTAATATAATAATAAAATAATAAAATAAAAATAATAAAAATAATAAAATCAATTTAATAATAAAAAATTAATAATAATAAAAATAATAATAAAAATAACAATAATAACAATATAAAAAAAAAATATATAAAATTAGATAATAAAATGAAATGATAACTGAAAAATAAAAGTATTTTTTAATTTATTTTCAATACTAATATAATGACATAATAAAAATGATAACAATAGTTATAAAGGAATAATGATAATAGTAATGATAATGTTAATAAAAATAAAATAATAATCATAATAATTATAATAATTAAAAAAATAATAAAAAGATGAGTAATGATAATGAGATGATATGATGATGATGAATGAGAGATATGATGGATGTGAGATGATGAGATGATGATGTGTGATGGAGATATGATGGATGAGATGATGATGATAATAAAATAATAATAATAAATAATAATAAGTTTAATCATGACGCGATGATAATAATTGATAATAACTTAAAACAAACAACAAAAACAAGACAATGACAAAAAATAAACCAACAAGAGTAAAAAAAACAACAACAAAGCTTTTATATAATTTTAACACAATCATAACGAATAAAAAACAATTTTTATGATAAAAAAAAAAATATGATAATGATCTTTTTCTTCCTCTAAAAATAAAATCAAAATATGAAAAACAAAACCCAAAAAAAGAAAGAGAGAAAAATAAACGGAAAAAAAAAAGAAAATAAAAGATTTTATTTTTTTAAAAAGCTTTCCCCGCAAAATCACCTTTTTTTATATTCTATTCAAAGTTTAAAAAATCGACGAAATAGATTTGTATGAATTTTTCTGTAAATACTTCACTGCCCCCACCCCAAGCACGCGCCACCCCCCTTTGAGATCACTTGGTTGGCAGAGCATAGGGTTTTTTCGCCCCACTGCGATCGAGCTCGTTAATATTTCTCGGGGCCTTGATTATTATAGGGTAGGGACAATCACCGGAGTTTGAAACGACAGTCACGAGGGTGCAACAGGATGGGGCAAAAAGAGCACCCTTATACATACTTTCCTGGCTGCTTGATACAGCTGAAGAGGGGGGTCGGAAAGGGGGCTGGGGGTTGGGGAGGGAGAGGGAGGGAAGGAGGGAGGAGGAGAGAGGAGGGGGGAAGGGAAGAGGGGGGAAGGGGAGGGGAAATGAGGGAGGGGAGGGCGGGGGAGGAAGGGGGGGAGAGGGAAAGGAGGAAGGGTAAGGGAAGAGAGTAAGGAGAGGGAAGATGCGGGGGAGGAAGAGAGGGGAAGAGGGGGGGAGAAGGAAAGAAGAAGGGGGGGGAAAATGAGGGGGGGGGGGAGGGAAAGGGGAGGAGGGGAAAGGGAGAGGAGGGGAGGGAGGGAGGAGTGAAAGGGGGAAAATAAATAAAGTGTGGGAAAAGAGGGGAAAGGGGGAGGGGAGAGGAAGGGGGGATGGGAGAGGGAGGGGGGGCAGTAGAAGTAGGGGGGGATAAGGGAGGGGTGAGGGGACGAAAAAAGGAGGGAGGAGGGGGCAAGAAGGGGTGGGGGAGGAATAAAAATGAAGGGGAGAGGGGGAGGAGAGAGAGGAGGGAAGGGAAGGGGGGGGAGGGGAAAAAAGGAGTTTTTTGTTGTCAGGTGACGGGGAAATAGCGGAAATGTGGAGGGGAAGTGAGGGAAGGAGGAAAAGGGTAAGGGGGGAAGGAAGGAGGAAAGAGGTGGGAGGGAATGTTGGGTTAAGGGTAGGGAAGCTAAGAGAGGGGGGGGAAAAAAGGAGAGGATTGTAGGGTAAGCGTAGGTAAAAGGAGGGGGAAAAGGGGAAGGGGGAAAAAAAAAATAAGGGGGAAAAAGGGTAGGCGTTGAGAGAGGAAGGAAGGTTTGGTAATAATAAGGGGGGAAAGCAAAAGGGGAGGCCGGGTGGGGAAAGAGGGAAGAGAAAGAGGGGAAAAGAGTGGGAGTGGGAAGACGGGGGAAGGGAGAGAGATAGGGGAAAGGGAAAAAAGCGAAAGAAATAAAAAGGGAGGAAAATTGTAAAAAGACGTGTTTTGTGTGTGTGGGGGGGGGGGGTGAGGGGGTAATATATAATATAATTAATTAAAAATTTTTTACCCGTGATTGCTAGGATCATCTAGCACTAAACGATAAAACTATTTAAAACTGACAAACAATCTATCAGGTTTTAAAGTAAATATTTTAATTATTTTTAAAAAGTTGTATAAGACAAAGCATTTGCAAATATTTTAAAATTACAGTAATTCTTTTTATAATGATAATCTGACGTGATTTTTTCATATTTCGTCTAAATTATTATCATTTTCGTGTTTCCTATTGCAATTTTTGTTGCGTTATTTTACTAATCGGAGAAAAAAACATTTAAGCTCCAAAACAATGAAAATAGAGATGCAGTTTTTATTAAAATAAAAAATAATACCCGTGGTACGATGGTGCTGCGATGAAAGTAACTTGTATGTATAGTAGTATGTATAGTAGGGTGTACGTAGTAAAGTATGATAGTATAAACGTGAAAATAATAGTAATAATAATAATAATAAAATAATAATGGAAGAAAAAATGAGAGGATACGATGAAAATGATGATGATTGTAAAAATAGTAATGTAAAAAAAATAAAAATAATGTGAGATGATGAAGATGTGATGATGATGATGATGTGATAATAAAAATAATAATGATAATAAATAAAAATGTAAAATACAGTAAAAATAAAAACAGCAATAAAGTAATTTAGTATATTTAAAAATAAAAAATAAAGATAAAGCAATAATAGAATAGAAAAGAAATAATGCATCAACAAAAATGAAATTTTGAAAAAACCAAATAATCTCTCTATTGTCGTTTCAAGAGCAAATTAACATAATTTTCACGCACCGATTATTCACTAATAATGTTTTTTTTTTCATGAAAAATAACAAAATTCAGAAAGATTCTTTTTCGAAAATTTCGTTTTAAAAGTGGAATTTTAAAAAAATTTATCTAGTATTTTTTCATCGGTATTAAAAAACATGATTAAACCATTCTGCAAAAAAGGGTTTTTGCAATTATATTTAATTTTATTTTCAAAATTTTTGAATGTAAATTTCGCATCACTACTACACTACTTTCTACTACTACACTACTCTTAAAAATTTTACTATCTATATTTTTACTAACTACACTATTCTACACTACATTAACACATACATTTCTACCCATACACTATTCTACTAATATACATACCTTTCACTTGACTTTTATACTTAATTTAAAATCACACTTACTTACAATACTACTAAAATTACTACTACTAATACTACTCAACTATACTCTACTAAACATAATTTTTTAACTAAAAATTTTTCTACTACCTAATACTATTTACTAACTTTACTACTCTATTTTACTTATACTATATTTTTACTACTATTCTAAAAACAAAAAACCACCCACTAAACTAATCTGTTTACAACAAAACCCCCAAAAAAAATTACTATACACTCTCTATAAATTAATTTTATAATTATATTAAATATAAAATCT
>NW_023643876.1:32768-38175 GCF_015228065.2 Penaeus monodon | reverse complement strand
CGGGGCCTTTTTCCCCCCAATACAATGATGAGCCGTTAAAGGCTGCCCGTCTTATAGACCCCCGGGCTTTAAAAACCCCCGGAAGATGCGTGCTTCCTCAGCGGCCCCGCCTCCTCGGAAACGGGTAACCAGGTATTCCCCGTATTTTTTCTTTTTAGGCTAAAAACTCGTCTTTGTTTGCAAGAGATCCCCGCAAAAGTCCCATTAATCACATGGCCACATATTGTTGTTTTTCCCTGTCGTAAAAGACGAGCGCGAGGATACCCCCCCCCCTGCCCAAGCTAAGGGCCTTCCTTTGGAGGGGCGGCAGCTGGCTGCTCCCCACCCAACCTTATTTTATCGACGGAATCGTGTCCTAGAAAGGCCAGTTAAGTATCTCCCGGGGGCGAGGTTTCGCGTTTTTTGGGTATTTTTTGTTTTTCTTGGGTCGGTTGCGGTGTTTTTCGGCAGGGTTTTTTCACTTTTTTCCTTTGGGTCTGAACGATTTGGGAAACCCCTTTATCAGTCAGGGTCGGCATCAAATCCACATTTTTACATCCCTAGTTCGGTGGAATCAATCCCTCCCATAGAGTGGAGGGTTGAGGGGTGGTAGTTGGACGGGGTACTAAAAAGTTTTAGGGTAGTGAAAGCGGGGTGGATGGTGGGTTTTCGAAACATAACCGCTCAATTAAACATTAAAATGTAAATATAATGTCGTAGTAGATATGTACACACCCCAAACCCACACAAAAAACACCCACCCCCACACCCCCAAACACCCCACCCCCACACACCACACACACACACCACACAACACACACACCAACACACAAACATATAATACATACCACAAATGCACGGCTCAAAGCAAAAACGTATCCCACCTGATGACCCAAATCGTGCTGGCTCTGTTCGATAACAATATTTGACATTTGTTTTTTCCACTTATTTAACACGATAAAAATTCCGTTTCTTGCACCCATCGGGTATATATTTTTTTTTTTTAAAATAATGCATAAAAGCAATTTACACATAGCCACTTTTCACGGAAAAAAAATGAAATTTCGAAAATTTTTTACGTCACAAGTCTCGAAATAAATATCCTTCACATATTTTTTGCCCATCTTCCACAAATATCTGTAAGACTAGACGAATGAAAAGTTTTTATAATAACGCAAGGCGGGGCAACCTGGGCCCCCCGAGGAGGAAAAAGCACCCTGGCCTAAAAATTTTTTGATTGTTTTCGGGGAAGAATGTTTCCTTTTCGAGTTTTTTTGGAAAAGTTTCTTTTTTTTTCATCCATAAATTTGCTAAAGACCGGTTTAAACCCGCTTTTTTAAAACTGAAAAGGGGGAAAATCCCTTTTTATCATCACAGACCCAAACGTGTGTATTTTGATGAAATTTGTGAGTAATATGTTTAAAAGTGATCCTTTTGATCAGGAAGACGCACGATACAATTTTTGAAATACTGTTGCTCAAAATTGTTAAGGGATAAAAGAACAAAAAACGGAATAAAGAAAATACGTTATCCCCGCTTTGTACTGAGAAAAGAAAAAACAACAGTAATAAATCACGATGTCCATATAAATACATAAATCTACTCATAAAAACGGAAAAAAAATTGCAAAGTTAAAAAACAA
This sequence comes from Penaeus monodon, assembly GCF_015228065.2. Classification (NCBI taxonomy): domain Eukaryota; kingdom Metazoa; phylum Arthropoda; class Malacostraca; order Decapoda; family Penaeidae; genus Penaeus; species Penaeus monodon. The sequence goes on along the minus strand of NW_023643876.1, from coordinate 36,554 downwards.
TTTGTTTCCAGTAGCAGTCCCGGAACGTTGCAAAGGGCCCCGCTTTCCAGATAGGTTAACCCCTACTTGATCAAATAACCCCCAGCTAGAAACCTTTTTAGTAGGTCAGTGATTGGTGGCGGGAAAAAAATGGTGCATAGAAAACCTAAAATCAGGTTTAACACCCCTTTTTTAACAGAGGGGAAAATTTTTACGATATGAATTAAAAAGGGCAAAGGACGCAGTTTTGTGAAAAAAAAAAATGAACTTTTTCTGGTTACATTAATAAACTTTTAAAAGAGAATAAAAAACCAAAAGAACCCCAGGGAAATTTTTAGTCACAGGGCACCCCCCTTCAAAACAAAACTATCAGCGGGGAAAAATTTGCTTTCTAACTAGCCCCCAAGTTTTTTTTATTTTTTTGCTCTTCTCAAATTTTAAGAATGGTACTTGCAATTGACAATCATTTTGCATTGTGGCTGCCGGGGCTGGGGGGGTAGCTTGATAAAAATCTTGGAATTATTCTCGCTGCAGTTTATTACAGTTTCCCAAACAAAAGACGGATAAGGGCTAAAATTTAAATTTGGGCCCCCATTACTTTTTTCCTTTGAGTGTACAGCGAAAATATGGAGGAAAATTTTACGGAAATTAGGATTTTTCGGTAAGAGAAAAGCGCCTGGGATTTTTTATTTTTTTTTTTCGCTTAGTGTATTTGTGTTGTGTGCATGTGATCGGGGAGGGGGGGACTTTGTGTATACATGGTGTGTGAGTGGGTTTTGGGGTAAAGATTTTCTCTCCCCTCTCTCTCTCTCTCCCCTCTCTCTCCTCTCTCTCTCCTCTCTCCCCTTCCTTTTTTTTTCCTCCCCTCCCTCCTCTCTCTCTCTCTCCCCTCTTCTTCTATATATATATAAATATATATAATTTTATATTTTAAATATTATATATATATGTTTTAATATTATATATTAATATTAAAATATTTAAAAAAATTTTTATATATTTATAAATCATCTTTATTTACTTCTAAATCCTATATATAACTGTTATATGTATTAAAAGTATAAATAATACTCTGTTGTATATATAATAATAATTTTTAAAAAATATTATTAATAATATATTTTATTAAATTTAAAATATATATATATATATATATATACACACGCATAAAACTGTATGTATACACACATATATACAAAAATGGATATATATGTAATATATATTAATTAAATTTTAAAATATATATATATATATTTTAATTATATATATGTGTGTGTGGTGTGTGTGTGTGGGTTTGTGGTGTGTGTGTGGTTGGTGTGGTGTTTGTGTGTGTTGGGGTTTTTTTTTGGGGGTGTGTGTTTGGTTTGTGTGTGTGTGTGTGTGTTTTTGGTGTGTGTGTGTTGGGTTTTTTTTGTTTTTTTTTGTTGTTTTTTTTTTGTGTAATTTTATTTACATAAAATTCCCCCCCCCCCCCCCCCCCCCCCCCCCCCCCCCCCCCCCCCCCCCCCCCCCTTTTTCGGGTTTTTTTTTCTTTTTTTTTTTGGGTTTTTTCTTTTTTCGGGGTTTTGGGGTTTTTTTTTTTTTTTTTTTTTTTTTTTTTCTTTTTCTTAAAAATTTTTTCCCGTTTTTTTTTTTTTTTTCCCCAAAAAAAGTTTTTTTTTTTTTTTATTTTTAATTTTCCCTTTTTTCCCACAAAAAAATTTTAAACCAAAATATTACATAAAAAAAAAAAAAAAACCAATTTTTTTGTTTCAACTACTCGTTCAGTGTATTATATCAACATATACACATATAATACAAAAACCATAGAGAAACATGGATATAAGACACGTAAACGGCAGATATAAGAGTTACCTACTACAGCAAGAATTCTCATAACACCAAGAAACACAATATCACTACCTAAGCTCTTCACTATAACTACAATTTATCAGGAACAGTGCTATCGGAAACCGGGAGAGAAAGTGCGCAGACTTTTTATATTTTCTTCGTGACTGTCCTCGCTGTGCTATAACCTTTAAACTCAAAATGGATTTCCGTGATGCAAGGGTTTTAGACCTGGTTCTGCCTCCTGTATCTTCCAATTTTCTAGCAAGTCTTTGTTGGAGAACTTTAAAATGGAGGATTTGCTGGAGGTTTGTAATTTCTTTTCATTGTTTGTTAGTTATTCGTAGTGTCATCATCATATTATTCATTGTTGTTGTTACATCATTGTTATGCTGGTATTATTGTTGTTGTTACTGTTGTTATAGTTGCTGCTGTTGAAGGTTCTTTGTGTTGTTGTTTTTATACTATTATTATCATTATAATTCTTATCATCATAATTATCCAATGTTATTATCATTATATCAATATCATCATTACCCCTGTTATTATCATTATCATTATGACAATTATTTATCATTATTACCATTATCAATATTATCATTATTATTCATTATTATATTGTTATATCAAATGTTATATGTTAGTATCATCAACTTTAGTATCAATTATCATCCATATCATCATCATTATGATTTATAGCTATCATTATCCTATATTATTATCATCATTATGATTATGGTATGATGATAATGAGCGATGATGATGATGATGTTATTCTTATCATCATTATTGATTAGTGTTATCATTATATACTACTGTGTTATTGAATCATTATTATCATTAATTCATTATTGTAATTATTAGTTTTCTTATTACTATTATGATGATGTTAACAGAAATACTATCATTCGTTAATATGATCATCATAATCACTACCATTTAGGATGGCAACGAAATTATATTATAATAATTACAATAAGTATGAGAAGGATATAGACATTGATTGCAGTCCTGCTCTGCGGTACTAATGTTAATACTAATTCAATTTATTTACGAATATAGTTCACCACAATAACTGTAATGAATAATAAAGAATATACTGATAACGAGAAGGACAGTGAAGCAAAATATAAACCATGTTAAATGAACCTTCCACGCCATCCAAGGAAAAAACTCATACCACTTCACTGGGACACTGGACCGCCACTCCCTACCTCACCACTTTCGTTCCATTCGCCACTTGAGCAACCACATCTTTTTTGTAGTAAGAAATCGTGCAGCGTCGACCCCGATTTTTTCTGCTGGAATCTATTGTGCTCTCTTCCTCTCTCTCTCTATCTTATTATAGGTATTATATATATATATATATATATATATATATATATTATATACATATATATATATATATATAGAATATACATTATGATCTATATATATATATATTATATAGATATATATAGTATATATATATATATATCATATATATAATTTATTATACACCGCACACACACAAACATACACACACACACACACACACACACACACACACACACACACACACACACACACACACCACACGCCACCCACACACACACACAAACCACACACACACACATACACCACACACACACACACGGACAGTATGTGTGTGTGTGTGTGTGTGTGTTTCGGTGTGTGTGTGTGTTTTATATGTATATATATAATACATATACTATATATATAAATATATATATATATATATATATATAGATATATATATGTATATATGTATGTATGTATATCGATATGTATGTATATATATATATATATATATATATATATATATATATATATATATATGTATGTATGTATATATACATACCACATATATATTACACACATATATGTGTATTTGTCGTATATAGTGCACACACACAACACAACACACACACACACAACACACAAAACACATACATATAGAAGATAGATAGATATAGATAT
>NW_023643876.1:25268-27768 GCF_015228065.2 Penaeus monodon | reverse complement strand
TAGATATATATAATGCATATATATATACATATATATATATACACATATACATATATATGCATATCTATATCTATATGTATATATGTATGTATGTATGCATATATACGATTATACATAACAGACATATATATATATATCATATATATATTATATATATATATATATATATATATATAATAGATAGATAGATAGATAGATAGATAGATAGATAGAGTAGATAGATAGATAGATATAGATATAGATAAAAGATATATATATCATATAACAGATATCATATATATAAATTAATCAATAAAATATACAATATATAATATATATATATATATATTATATATATATTATATATACATATATATATATATATATATATACATTATTATATATATATATCTATATGATATATATATATGCATACGTCCAGATATATAATATATATATAAATAGAATATATATATATCTATATAAATATATATAATCTATATATATATATTTGTAGTATGTATATATATTTGCACACACATACATATAGGCTATATCATACCATATATCCATACACAGACATAATACATACATCATACATATGTATATATATATATATATATATCTATATAGCATAAATATATATATATATATGTGTGTGTGTGTGTGTGTGTCGTGGGTGTGTGCGGGTGGTGGTATGTGTATGTGTGGTGTGTGTGTGTGTGTGTGTGTGTGTGGTGTGTGTGAGTGTTGGTGGTAAGTGTGTGTGGTTTGTGTGGGTTCGTGTGTGTGTGTGTGTGTGTGTGTGTGTGTTTTATACGGGTGTGTGTAGTGTTCTATATATGTATATATGATAAATCCATATGTGCCCACACACACCCACACACACATATGAAATATATATACATACATACATACATAATATATATATCAATATAATATATAGATATATATATATATATATAGCAGATAAACTATATATGTGTGTGTGGTGTGTGTGTGTGTGTGTTGTGTGCTGTGGTGTGTGTGTGTGTATGTATACATATGTAGTAATATGCATATATATATATATAGATATATATATAGATAAATATTATATATATATATATAAGATGTATATATATGATAATAGATGTGTATATATAAATAATAGCAGTGATTTACTACAAATACTGGCGAGATGGGGGCTCTGTGAAATAAAGTAGTTTCACAAGTCTCAGAAATTAATTAGCATTAACTTGGTTGTCATGGTATCACAGACATCTAAACACTGTTTTTCTTCATCTCCCACAACCAAATTGGCTACCATTATATCACATGACAATAAAATGTTTTACTTTACAGTTACATTCGAGTGAAAAAAATAGAGCTATGAACCCAAACTAAAAACTGAAAACAAATATTTTGACAGCTGTACACTTTATTGAGACGATGCTTCCAAGCGTTTTCCAGACAGTTCAGTTAGGGAGATATGAAACTCTCCTTCCCAAGTTTATCAACCTTTCCACCCAGCAAAAAAAGCTCTAAAAACGCAAATGCCTTATATAACAGCACTCTCTCTCTGCTGAAAACTAGCGAGCCTCAAGCATCATAATTTCGGGAGGAAAAATATAATAGCAAATATATTGCCATTGCCAACTCCTATCCTTAATTTTGCAATTCGAAATCTAAAACGGTAAATTCCTGAAGCCCAAAGCTCGTTGCAAGTTGTTGCAGGAGGAAACTTGTGCAATCCAGGCTCTCACTTACGCGCCCGGCGTGACTAGTACGGACTGCGCGAACGTTTGATAGTCCAGTGCCAGCTTTGGTATGTGTTGGAGGCTCTTTCAGTGTTCGTGTTGCAATGGCGGCCTGGTCTGGTGTGCGGTCGAATGGTTGCAGTGGTTAATGTATGGCTTAGAGAGCGGGTGGATCTGGTTTTGTACTAATGTGCGGTCTTGGTTGATGGGATTGTTCGCACTGAGTTCCATGTGTCAAGGACGGTCATAGATACCCATTCGTGCTTTATATTAGATTTTTTTAGTGAAACAATTGCCAAATAGTGATACTGATGATACATTATACATGTGCCAGGAAAACATCCTAAGGGATACATGTACAGTCGTTATGCACCCGCACAGACACACACACACACACACACACACACACACACACACACACACACACACAACACACACACACACACACACACACACACACACTCACACACACACACACAACACTCATAAAGCACAACTATTTTCTACAGTCTGTAAATCACAACACAAATTCCATAGAAAAACGATTATTCCAACAAAAGGATACATGATAAAAAGAATATGAAAAAGGAAATAAGGGATGAAGGTTGAAGTGAAGGGACTCATAGATTCGCAAAACATCGAGTGGGTTTCATCTACCGAATCTAAAGATATAATCCATGTGTATATGTCAGTGCCAACTTGTGATAGCAAGCATAGACATGGATGCATAAGGAAAGTAATAATAATTATATATATATATATATATATATATATATTATGAT
>NW_023643875.1:0-8968 GCF_015228065.2 Penaeus monodon | reverse complement strand
GTGATAAACGATAATAATGATGGTAATCATGAAATAAGATGATAATAACAGGATTGGTCCATATATAATAAAAAAAAGGTAAAAGAAAAAAAACCCCAAAAAGTCGAAAAAGCGGCAAAATCTATTGAAATATAGCCTTTGAGGGTAGACTCCAAAATGACGTTTTTTTCATTCATTTGATGATTCTGGAAAATTATTAGGGTAATAATGATAAGAATTACCAAATCTATTAATCGCGAGAATAATGATGATAAAAGTGAGAATAAAGAGAATTTGGATAACTTTTGAATGATTTATTAATATTATTACTTTTATCATTATTATTATCATTATTATCATTATTATTATTATTATTATTTTTATTATTATTATTATTATTAATATTATTATTGTTATTACTTTAATTATTAGGATTATTGCCAAAAAATATTTTATAACTGTAATACTAAACAATAATAATAATAAAAGTATAATCATAATAATACTAATTGTTAAAATATTGTTATTAATATTATTTTTGTTATTATTATCATTATTATTATTTTTTACTGGTAGTATAATTGTAAAAATAATTATTAGAACAGTGATAATTACAGTAATAACGATATTAATTGAAATAATGATATAAATAATGATTATAAAACGTTATTATTGTTATTATTATTGTTATTACTATTATTATTGTAGTTGTTATTAGTATAGATGTAAATTATATATTATAACTGCAATAATTGCAATAATAATGATAATAATTGCAATAATGATGATAATAATTGCAATAGTGATGATAATGATGATGATAATGATGAAATGATGATAATGATGATATAACGATAATAATGATGATAATCATGAAAATAATGATGATAATAACAGGAATTGGGGTCCATATATAAAAAAAAAGGAAAATGAAAAAAATCCCAAAAAGTCGAAAAAGTTGCAAAATCTACCGAAATATAGCCTTTGGAGAGTAGACTCCAAAATGATTTTTTTTCCATTCATTTGATGATTCTGGCAATTGTTAGGGTAATAATGATAATAATTACCAAAAATTCTATAATCATGACAATAATGATGATAAAAGTGAGAATAAAGAGAATTTGGATAACATTTGATGATTATTAATATATTCTATTATCATTATTATTATCATTATTATCATATTATTATTATATTATTTTTTATTATTATTATTATTATTATTATTATTATTATTATTATTATTTTTATTATTATTATTATTATTATTATTACTTTATTTTTTAGTATTATTCCCAAAAAATACATTATAACTGTAATAATAAAAATAATAATAATAAGTATAATTATAATAAAAACGAATTGTTGTAATATGTTATTGATATCATTATTGTTATATTATCATTATTATATTTTACTGGTAGTATAATTGTAAAAATAATTATTATAACTGTAATAATTACAGTAATAACGATATAATTGAAATAATGATAAAAATAATCATTATAAAAACGTTGTTATTGTTATTATTATTGTTATTACTATTATTATTGTAGTTTTATTAGGATAAACGTAAAATTATATAATAATAATGATAATAATTGCAATAATGATGATAATAATGCAATAATGATGATAATATTGCAATAATGATGATAATCATGATGATAATGATGATGACTACGATAATAATGATTTTAATCATGATTATAATGATGATGATAACAGGAATTGTGTCCATATATAATTAAAAAAAAGGTAAAAGAAAAAAAAATCCCAAAGTCGAAAAAGCGGCAAAATCTAGCGAAATATAGCCTTTTGAGAGTAGACTCCAAAATGACGTTTTTTTCCATTCATTTGATGATTCTGGCAATTATTAGGGTAATAATGATAATAATTACCAGAATTCTCTTAATCTTGACAATAATGATGATAAAAGTGAGAATAAGAGAATTTGGATAACATTTGATGATTATTAATATTATTACTATTATCATTATTATATCATATATATCATTATTATTATTATTATTATTATTATTATTTATTATATTATATTATTATTATTATCATTACTTATATTATTAGTATTATTGGCCAAAAAATATATTATAACTGTAATAATAACAATATAATAATAATATAAATTATAATAATACTAATTGTTATAATATTGTATTAATATTATTATTGTTATTATTATCATTATTATTATTTTTACTGGTGGTATAATTGAAAAATAATGATTATAACTAATAATTACAGTAATAACGATTATTAATTGCAATAATGATATAAATATGATTATAAAAACGTTTATTATTGTTATTATTATTGTTATTACTATTATTATTGTAGTTTTTATTAGAATAGATGTAAAATTATATATTACAACTGTAATAATTGAGATAATAATGATGATAATTGCAATATGATGATAATAATTGCAATAGTGATGATAATATGATGATAATGATGATAATGATGATAATGATGATGATAACGATAATAATGAAATAATCATGATAATAATGATGTAATAACAGGAATTGTGTCCATATATAATAAAAAAAAAAGGTAACAAGAAAAAAAACCCCAAAAAAGTCGAAAAAGCGGCAAAATCTAGCGAAATATAGCCTTTTGAGAGTAAACTCCAAAATGACTTTTTTTCCATTCATATGATGATTCTGGCAATTATTATGGTAATAAAGATAATATTACCAGATTCTCTAAATCATGACAATAATGATTAAAAAAGTGAGAAATAAAGAGAATTTGGATAACAATTTATGATTATTAATATTATTACTATTATCATTATTATTATCATTATTATTATTATTATTATTATTATTATTATTATTATTATTTTATTATTATTATTATTTTTAAATTATTATTATCATTTTTATTATTATTTTTATTATTACTTTAATTATTAGTATTTTTGCCAAAAAATATATTATAACTGTAATAATAAAATAATAATAATAAGATAATTATAAAAATACTAATTTTTATAATATGTTATTAATATTATTATTGTTATTATTATCATTATTAGAATTTTTACTGGTAGTATAATTGTAAAAATAATTATTATGACAGTAATGATTACAGTAATAACGATATTAATTGAAATAATGATATAAATAATGATTATTAAAACGTTATTATTGTTTTTTATTATTGTTATACTATTATTATTGTAATTGTTATTAGTATAGATGTAAAATTATATATTATAACAGCAATAATTGCAAAAATGATAATAATTGCAATAATGATGATAATAATTGCAAGAATGTGATAATGAATGATGATAATGATGATAATGATGATAATGATGATGATAACGATAATAATATGATAATCCTGATAATAATGATGATGATAACAGGTATTGTGTCCATATAAAATAAAAAAAAAAGGTAAAAGAAAAAAAATCCAAAAGTCGAAAAAGGGGCAAAATCTAGCGAAATATAGCCTTTTGAGAGTAGATCCAAAAGGGACGTTTTTCCTTTTTTTTTGATGATTCTGGCAATTATTAGGGTAATAATGATAATAATTCCCAGAATTCTATTATCTTTGACAATAATGATGATAAAAGTGAGAATAAAGAGAATTGTGGATAACATTTCATGATTATTAATATTATTACTATTATCATTATAAATTTCATTATCATCATTATTTTTATTATTATTATTATTATTTTTTATTATTATTATTATTATTATTATTATTACTTTAATTATTAGTATTATTGCCAAAAATATATTATACTGTAAAAATAAAATTTAATAATAATAATTATTATAATTATAATAATACTAATTTGTTATAATATTGTTATTAATAATTTTATTGTTATTATTATCATTTTTATTACTTTTACTGGTAGTATATTGTAAAAATAATTATTATAACAGTAATAATTACAGTAATAAGGATATTAATTGAAATAATGATATAGATAATGATTATAAAAACGTTATTATTGTTTACCCATTTTTTGTTATTACTATTATTATTGTAGTTGTTATTAGTATAGATTTTAAAATTATTATTATAACTGCAATAATTGCAATAATAATGATAATAATTGCAATAATGATGAAAATGATTGCAATAATGATGATAATGAGGGTGATGATGATGATAATGATGATAATGAATGATAAAAGATAATAATGATGAAAATCATGATAATAATGATGATAATAACAGGAATTGTGTCCATATATAAAAAAAAAGGTAAAAAAAAAAAAATCCCAAAAAGTCGAAAAGCGGCAAAATCTAGCGAAATATAGCCTTTTGAGAGTAGCTCCAAAAGACGTTTTTTCCATTCATTTGATGATTCTGGCAATTATTAGGGTAAAAATTTGATTATAATTACCAGAATTCTATTAATCAGGGGAAAATAATTGATGAAAAAAAGTGAGAATAAAGAGAATTTCGATAACTTTCATGATTTTTAAATATTATTACTTTTATCATTATTATTATCATTATTATCATTATTATGTATTATTTATTATTATTATTATTATTATTATTATTATTATTATTATTATTTTTTATTATTACTTTAATTATTAGAAATTATTGCCAAAAAATATTTTGTAACTGAAATAAAAACAAAAATAATAATAATAATTATAATTATAATAATACTAATTGTTATAATATTGTTATTAATATTATTATTGTTATTATTGTCATTATTTTTATTTTTACTGGTAGTATAATTGTAAAAATAATTATTATAACAGTAAAAATTTACAGTAATACGATATTAATTGAAATAATGATTAAAATAATGATTATAAAAACGTTATTTTTGGTTTATTATTATTGTTTTTTACTATCATTATTGTAGTTTTTTTAGTATATATGTAAAATTAAATAATAATAATGATAATAATTGCAATAATGATGATAATAATTGCAATAATGATGATAATGATGATGATAATCATGATAATCATGATAATGATGATGATAACGATAATAATGATGATAATCATGATTATAATTATGATACCCTGCGGGTCCACTTCAAAACTCCCCGTCCCTCCAGTGGCCACCCTAAGGTGTTTCACTTGGACAGACTAAGGGAGGAGGCGTGTGCCCGGGGGTTTCGCCACGGCAGTCTTTGACCGATTCTCAAAAACCAGCAACCTGACGGATCCATTTGCTCTGTGGGAGTCCTTCAAGCGCGTAACACTCGAAGCAGCTCGGGAGTCCATTGGCGTACGCCCAAGGACAAGGCAGAATACCATCTCCCTGGAGACATTAGAGCCACTGAAGCGTGTCGCAAGGCTCGGCTGAATGGGAATCAAGTCTTGCGCCCGTTCCATGGTGCGTGGGGCTGGGACACTGCTGAGAAGGGACAAGGAACAGTTCATCGGGAAATCTTGCTGAGGAGGTCGAAGGCATTTCTTGGTAATGACCTTCGCCCTGCCTACCAAGCCCTGAAAAAACTGAACCCCTAACCCCTCCTCACAGATGACTGAGTCCGATCAGCGGATGGACGGATCATCTCAGATCATGTTGGGGTTCGTGAACGTTGGGCTTAGTATTTTGAACAGTTGTACCAAGTGGATCCTCCAACAGTTAGCTTGGATGCAAGCGATGTCTCAGTGCTTGTGCCCGGGCCCACCCATTTAGCGAGGAACCTCCTACCCAACAAGGTTAGGCTGGCGATTTCCAAGCTGAAGAGGGGAAACTGCAGGCATATGTTGATTCCCTGCTGAACTGCTAAAGGCTGGGGGTGAACCTATGGGTCGGGGCCTGCATACAGTCCTGATGCCATTGGCAGTCTGGTACCATTACCCCCGACCTGCTGAGGGGCGTGGTCATCCCTCTCTGGAAGGGGAAAGGGGATCGATGGGACTGTAGCAACTACCGTGGCATTACACTGCTCAGCATACCAGGCAATGTCTCGCTCACATTCTTCTGAAACGGATCCGCAACCACCTACTTAGGCACCAGAGACCGGAGCATTTTGGATTTACTCCTGGCAAGTCCACAATAGACCGTATACTAGCGCTTCGAGTAATTGTGGAACGCCGTCGTGAGTTTGGTCGTGGGTTGCTTGCAGCCCACATCGACCTCAAAAGGCGTTTGACTCGGTGCATCGGGATCGCTATGGGAGATCCTGAGGCTCAGGGGAATTCCGACACAGATTTTGGCCTGATAGCAAGCCTCTATACTGGTACTGAAAGTTTCTGTAAAGTGTGGTGGGGGGATGTCGAACTTCTTCCCTGTTAATTCAGGGGTGAGCAAGGCTGGTCCTTGCACCCACACTTTTCAAACCCTTTATGGACTGGATAATGGGCAGAGCTACTAGCCAAAGTCATGCGGAGCAACACTAGGCAATATTAAGGTCTCGGCCTTGACTTGCCGACGATGTTGCCATCCTATCTGAGTCCTTGGAGTCACTTGTGGCGGCTCTTGATGCATTTTTGCAATGAGGCGAAGCCCCTAGGCCTAGAGGTCTTTCCTGGACCAAGACCAAGATTCCCGGACTTTGGGGGCCTGTTAGGGAACCCGTTCAGTCGATCCATGCTTGCGGCGAGGACTTGAAGTCACAGAAAGTTTTACATACCTTGGGAGCGTAGTTCATATCTCTGGGTTGTCAGACCAGAAGTCAGTAGACGGGTTGGTCTGGCAACAGGAGCCATGAACTTGATCAACAAAAGCGTTTTGGGGATGTCGGGACCTATGGGAGAAGGGCCAAGCTGCGTGTCTTCAAGGCCTTTATACTTCCAGTTCTGCTCTATAGAACGAAACCTCGATGCTATCCAGTGCCTTGGAGTCTCGCCTTGATGCCTTTTGTAACAAGTCCCTTCGCCGGGTCATGGGGTACAGTTGGCAGGACCAGTGTCCAACCGGCGGTTTGGGCACTGGCATGGGACCTGTTACTTGATAATCCGGGATCGCCAACTCAGGCTATATGGCCACCTAGCTCGCCCCCCTATGGACGACCCTGCCCACCAGGTTGTCTCTCTGCGAGACAACCCTGGGTGGAGGAGACCTGTGGGACGTCCCAGGAGATCATGGCTTGGGCAGCTCGACGGACCTGTCGTGAGGAACTAGAGATGAGCCTTGTGCCTGCCTGGAGACTCGCCTCGAGGGATCCTCGTGGCTGGAAAGCGAAGGGTGGATGCGGCCATGCGCCCCCGTCAGCGTTAGCCCCTTGATGATATGATGATAATAAAAATAAGGTAAAAGAAAAAAAAATCCCAAAAGTCGAAAAGCGGCAAAAAACTAGCGAAATATAGCCTTTTTAGAGTAGACTCCAAAATGACGTTTTTTTCCATTCATTTGATGATTCTGGCAATTATTAGGGGAATAATGATAATAATTACCAGAAAATTTTATTAATCATGACAATAATGTCGATAAAAATGAGAAAAAGAGAATTTTAAAGACATTTGATGATTTTTAATATTATTACTATTATCATTATTATTATCATTACTATCATTATTATTATTATTATAATTATTATTATTATTATTATTATCATTATTATTATTATTATTATTTTATTACTTTTAATTATTAGTATTATTGCCAAAAAATATATTATAACTGTAATAATAACAATAATAAAAATAATAAGTATAATTATAATAATACTAATTGTTATAATATTGTTATTAATAAATTTTTATTGTTTTTTATTATCATTATTATTATTTTTACTGGTAGTATAATTTAAAATAATTGTTATAAAAAGTAATAATTACAGTTTAAAAACGATATTAATTGAAATATGATATAAATAATGGTTTTAAAAACGTTATTATTGTTATTATTATTGTTATTACTATTATTATTGTAGTTGTTATTAGTATAGATGTAAAAATTATATATTATAAATGCCCAAAAATTGCAATAATAATGATAATAATTGCAATAAGATGATAATAATTGCAATAATGATGATAATGATGATGATAATGATGATAATGATGATGATAACGATAATAATGATGATAATCATGATAATAATGATGATAATAACAGGAATTGTGTCCATATATAATAAAAAAAAAAGTAAAAGAAAAAAAATCCCAAAAGTCGAGAAAGCGGCAAAATCTAGCGAAATATAGCCTTTTGAGAATAAACTCCAAAATGACGTTTTTTCCATTCATTTGATGATTCTGGCAATTATTAGGGTAATAATGATAATAATTACCAGAATTCTATTAATCATGACAATAATGATGATAAAAGTGAGAATAAAGAGAATTTGGATAACATTTTATGATTTTTACTATTATAATTATTATTATCATCATTAAATTTTTATTATTATTATTATTATTATTATTATTTATTATTATTATTATTATTATTTTTATTTATTACTTTAATTATTAGTATTATTGCCAAAAAATATATTATAACTGTAATAATAACACTAATAATAATAATAAGTATAATTATAATAATGCTAATTGCTATAATATTGTTATTAATATCATTATTGTTATTATTATCATTATTATTATTTTTACTGGTAGTATAATTGTAAAAATAATTATTATAACACTAATAATTAGAGTAATAACGATATTAATTAAAATAATGATATAAATAACGATTATAAAAACGTTATTATTGTTATTATTATTGTTATTACTATTATTATTGTAGTTGTTATTAGTATAGATGTAAAATTATATATTATAACTGCAATAATTGCAATAATAATGATAATAATTGCAATAAGGATGCTAATAATTGCAATAATGATGATAATAATGATGATAATGATGATAATGATGATGATAACGATAATAATAATGATAATCATGATAATAATGATGATAATAACAGGAATTGTGTAAAAGAAAAAAAATCCCAAAAGTCGAAAAAGCGGCAAAATCTAGCGAAATATAGCCTTTTGAGAGTAGACTCCAAAATGACGTTTTTTTTCCATTTATTTGATGATTCTGGCAATTATTGGGTA
>NW_023643874.1:0-8968 GCF_015228065.2 Penaeus monodon | reverse complement strand
AATTTAACACAACTCAACTCCCTACTCTCCACCCTCCTCTGCACTTCCTGGACCACGGGACTGCCATAATACGCCTGGGCTAAACACCTGAGCGCCCCCCTCCACCTCAGAAGTGGAGTACCAGGGAAGTGTTCTTTAAACAACCCTGTATATTCTGTATACACCCAAATCTGCCACAACCTACACCTTATAGCAACTATATTATGCAAACGATATCTCACAGATAATCTCACACCCCTCTAAATCACAACACATCATGAAACGAACAACAAAAAGAGCTATACAGAACATTAACACCTTTGAACACCATTGGAAAATACAAAGAAACATCAACAAATTCAAACTCAGGCACATAGCACGCAAATTGCAAAAACCCATCACAACCAACAACACCAACATCCCATACAAAAACAGAGGAAAAATTCTTGGCTTCCACTTCACTACCACAGCAACGAATCGCAAAAGCACACACAACACTCCCAAACCAGATGCTTTCTCATGTTTGCCACACCAAAACAATCTCAGACTCTAAAAACAATTGTCAGACCTATTCTTGAATACACACCTGTCCTACTGGTTGCAATATCTAAATCACAAAAACTCAAAATGCAATGAGAACAGAACAAAGCACTACTCTGGGTACACGGCGCAACAATATTAGACTTAATTCCTTCAGAAACACAACACAGAACATACAACATAGAACCATTTAAACCCACACGCATACACAGCCGAGCTAAAAACACCTGGGCCAGACTACGTGAACAAGAAGACGAACACTACAATATCATAGACAAACACACAAACCACACCTGGTGGACCAGAACATTAACATTCACAGAAAACATGACACCTCCGCCCATGTAAGCACCCATATATCACTGAGCTATAACCATTCCGCCATATTCCATGTTTAAGGCTAAATAAATAAAAATAAAAATAAATAAACCAGAAGTCACCCTCAGAATCCCCAAAGGATTGGCTAATCCACGCCGCACAGCACTTAAAACATCAAAATCAAAGTGAGCAACCATCGGCTCTGCCAGTTCCCGTGCGTGCGGCGCGGATTAGCCAATCACGGGAGAGAGAGGACTGGCCACCTTGACGCCTCTCGAAGGTATAAATTCGGCAACGCTGTTACCACGGCTGAAAGAGAGAATGCCTAACGATCGTGACAGTTTATTCCCTGGATTGACTCCTTTTAGAGTTTCCCTTCAATGCTCAGGTTAACCCTGAGGGCAGTGCCAACGAGGGGAGTCCATAAGCTGGACTGCTTTAACCTCTGAAGAAGTGTTATTTTCCTTGTAGGTTAGGGTTCACCCAGTGGTGGCTTTTCTTAGACGTTCAGTTTTACTGGTGTTAGGGGGTGCCCATAAGGTAGAAGCTGGGTTTAAATTAGGTAGGACGGAGTCTCTTCTTTGCGATCATGAATAAGCACAAACATAAACCAAAAGAAAAAACTATGGATAAACCCTGACCAAACAAGCCTAAAGTAAGCTCCCATGATAATGGCCAAGTATCCAGGAGTGCTTCTGCCCCTAAACAAGAAAAGCAGATGAACCAAGGATCTTCCAAAAATGATGTGGACCTTAACTCGCCACCAACTCCCTTATCACGAGAGGATTCTCTCAAAAGTCGTTTCCTCATTTCATCTTCTGAAGACTTTTTAAACCCAAAACCCTTACAATCAGGCGACCTGGTAGTTCAACCTTTGGATACTATCTCTGTCCAGATCCTGTAAAACATTGCCGTTCTTGGAAATGGCAAAACATTTGTTTGAAACCCTACAACCCAACCCACGAAGACAAGATGGTTCGGAAAGGATATCCTCTCCCCTTTGACATAGAATGGATCCTACAACACCCAAACGTAGAAACGGCAACCAGAATGAAGGTGAGACCTTCTAAGGAGGAGAAAAAAGATCCTAATTACCTACCTAGGAGAGCCATCAAAATATCTCCGCCCATACTTGTATTTCTCCCTTTGAAAGTACAACCCTGAAAAAAGTGCCAGAGATTTTTTTTTATCTTACATGACACAATGCGGTCTAGACCCTGCTGTGGTGTCTGCTTGGACTCCACCTTACAGATATATGCCTTCAAAACATAAGAGAAGGTCATAAACCAACTGCAAGATGCCCCAACCTGCAATGAGGGGCCATCATACATGTAACTTGAAATGCCCAGAGAGGAAGAAAAGGCTAAACATCCCACCAGAAATCAAACAAGATAAAGCTGTTTAAAAAACTCAAAGAATCTTTCCAAGAAAACTACATAAATGGAATAAGGAAAGTTCTCGGAACCCCACTCCTCAAGAGCTACGCCTCTTTAGCCCAACTTAAAAATCGTATGCAGATGCCTTACAATCTACGGGACTTTTGCCAGTTTCCTGCCCTCCCATTCCCCCAAAACCTTGCACTAGTGCGGACACCACCAAGGATCCTCAGACCGGGATGCAGCTCTTGTAACGCAGCTTCTACAAGCTTGCCTCACCCTCCTTGGTAAAGAGATAACCATGATCTTCCCAAGACACTGTTTCAAGCACCATTACAGCTTTTCCCAAGAAGACTGCTGTACAGACAGCCCACTCAACCTTTCAAAACCCCCCACACTCTAACTTTGGGAGATTCAGACAAGATGGATACTACAAATGTCAAGTCAGTGGAAGCTTTTCCCCCTCTAACAAAAAAGAGAACTAGGACACATCTCTAATGACAGCAACAGTGATACAGATAACCACATTACAAGAAAGAAAAACTACAGTGATAAACCAGAAAAGAATAACCCATGACAACCAATCCTCAGCTCAAGACCTCACACATGAAACTGACCACTTAAAAATCCAATTTCCCAGTAATAGGACCCGATAATATCTTTTGCATCACAACAGGGCTCCCCTATCATTTGTTTTCTGAAAAAAAGACATGCTATACTACTGAGACAATCCAGCTAGCTGAACCAACAATAACCCCAGAAGCTTTGTCCTCCAGTCATGATTACACCCATAATACAACAGAAAAAAGATCTATGGAACATAAATGTGTCCCGAACTAAACTCCCTTCTTCACCTGGCAATATCAGAAGAGATATGGGCATTATTTACTCCAGGACATTACCCTTTCCAAGTTACATTGTTTTTTTCAAAATTTTACACACCTGGAGAGAACGAGGGAATCTCCATATTTGTCAGATGGGGCATATATGCAGAATCCATCACCATACAGAAAAGACTGTGGCAGGGAGATAGAAATAATTGGTGATTCATTTACTCTTCATAACCTCAGAGTAAGGTCTGTCTATCTACAACATCTGCCCCCACCCCCAAGACTGAGTGCAGTACTCAACTTACATCACATTTTTTTCACTTATGGGCGACTCACCAACATGTCCAGACAGGATTAGACAAAACGTAGATGTAAGGAGCTGGGCTTCAAAATAATCCAGCCAAAACCAGAGCATTATAGACCCAACATGTCATTAGTAACCAATGGCTTTACATCCGGTCTGACAACTAGAGAGGGCTAATAAACACAAATGTTTAGGTGTTATCTTCAACTCCCAGAACAACTCATCCCACAACTCTCCTACCTCCTTCAGAGATGCAAGAGTCGTAAAAACATCCTCAGACGACTGACAGGCTTAGTTTTGGGATGCAGGCTACCATGTTCTCTGCTCCCTCTAAAACACATGCTACCCCGCTCTCTCATAGACTACAATGCAACGTCATTATTATTACTTACTCCAGAGGAGTTCAGAACCCTAGAAACAATCCAAAATAAATGTATGAGGATACTTCTAGTAGCTCCACGATGGACTCGATTAGTCCCCTTTCACTTAGAATCAAATTTAGTATCCCTCAAGAAAAGGATACAAAAAATTTGGGCTGCTGGTCAGGGTCGCCAAGACAATCTCCTCTCATGATATATCTTCCTTCATCAACAACCTCAGACACCACATTCATTCCAGGACTCCACCAAACCCAAGACTAAGTGGCACAGGGAAATCTACAACTCTATAGAGACACTAAACTTGTTGCCAATAATTAAAGCCAGAGGGGTTGATACTCCACACAGACAGTTCACTCCCGCCCACCATGGGACCAAATTCCTGTTTTTTTCGAATTAAAATACTCTTTCCATTTGCCAAAGCTCTCTGCACACAAACTGACTTCAAACCCGAGCCAGAATGAATCTCTCTCCATAGTCAATCACACTGACTCAGCTGTAAGCTTTTACCAATGGCTCCGTCAATCAACGGTCTGGTGCTGCAGGAGCCGTTTTTACCTGCAATGAATATATATATATAGCAGGGAATCAGCAATGATGCATCAACCTTGCAGGCATAACTATTTGCCATAAAGGCTACGTTAACATACACTATCCAGATAAGTCAGTCCCGCATCTACCTTTTTACTGACTCACTTTCAGCCCTACATACCTTACAACAATCCAGCCATCTTGACAATTTACTCATCACAGCAATTTTTTTTAAGTTACATCAGCTATCCACCTAGGACAAGACCACAATCTTTACCTGGGTACCAAGCCATGTTTGGCATACCTAAAAATGAAAAGGCTGATATAGCAGCAAAAACCAGCACGAGACTAAGCTTCTACAGCAATGTCAAACCTAGTATCAGTCAGATCAAGCTTTTAGCTATGCATACCACCTGTCAGATCTCACGAATACATCAGATTTGGGTTCATGCAGGGTCACCTTCTGCACAAAAAGGCAGCATCAGATTATGAACATGTCACCATTCCGTAGTCCTTATCAAAAAGGGGAACGCTGTTCATATTCACGGGTTTAAGATTGGGCTCCCAGGTACAAGTGGGAAATAGATGAAAGATTCCCACGAAATTGTCCACATTGTCAAGAGATAACATCAGAGCCCCTTATCCACTATGACTTACACTGCCGCTGTTTACAACCTATCAGACGAAGTGACCTGCCCAACACATGTGGCATGGATCTCTCTTCATAGCTAACATAGCACCAAATGTATCCCCCTTTTATTAGAGAATGAAGCAAATTTAAATTTATTTCAATCTTTCCTCTGCCAATAGGATCTCTTCCTATCCTTTATCCAATACTAACAGTACACTAATCCTATTTCTGATTGGCCTCCAGCTTCAAAAGGTACACAATTACTGGGTGGCTTAGGCGAAACCCGGGCTATTGGATTAATTGGATAGCGAATCAAAAAAAAAAAAAAAAAAAAAGCCTCCGGCTAGTACAGTGGTAACGTGTCACCCTCTAAATCTAGGGGTCGGCGGTTCGCGCCCCGCCAGGCGCGAAAAGTTTGAAACTGTCGCCTGGAGGTTGCTGCTGTTGGCTGGGCACCCCAGCGGGTAAGGACTAGGTTCAGCCGAGTCAGCACCAGCTGGCACACGTGAGCGAGTCGGCATTAGTCGACATAGGCCGGGCTCTCCTCATGGGCATAGCCCAGGTGGGGCTAAGCTTCGTTATCGGAGTTACCCTTTTTACACGGCTTAGCCTCCAGGCTAGTAAAGCGGTAAACGTGTCGGCCTCTAAATCCGAGGGGTCGGCGGTTCCCGAACTGCCCAGACGCGAGAAGTTCCCAACTGTCACCTGGAGATTATTGCTGTGGCTGGGCACCACGGCGGGTAAGGACTCGGTTCATCCGAGTCAGCACCAGCTGACGCACGTGAGCAAGTCGGCATTAGTCGACACATGCCTCATGGTCATACCCCGGGCGAGGCTAAGCTTCGTATATCAGACTTATCCTTACTCACTTTCCCCGCCTCGACCCGCCTAGTGGTCGTGGGATCAGCACTGACAAACTACAAATGGAAGATTTCAAGGACTGAACATCTTACAAACTTGCTACGGACTCTTGACTCGATTGCCAGTGATTTGGGAAAAAAATGCCTTTTATTGTTATTGTTATGTTCTTCTTACCCCCCTTTTTATGTTCTTAAACACCATAACCAGCTTATTTACGCCAATAGTTTCTAAATATTGCAGTCACTTTGTTACTTTGCTCTTCGTCATTTCTTTTGCACTTTTTCTCTCTCGTTTACTGTTTGTTGTTTTACTGTTTTTGTTGCTATCCCCTAATCACCATTATATTATTTTATGCAATTAATTTATCTATCTATTTATTTTATGTTCTCCTTTCGTCCCCTCCCTTTTTAGAAAGTCAGACCCATTTGTCACAGCAATCAATTCCCCAACAGATGAAAACTTATACACTTGATCCGGTTCCCATAGCACGATACCCAAAATATGTATTATTTTATACCACCCATTTCACCATATCACCCTCTGCCTTTTACTTTCTTAGTGCTTTTCCCCTTCATCATCCACTTTGTTCGCCATGAAAATCTGTGTTTCTGCTACATCAAAATAAAAACAATGTAAAAGTACATAAAATAAAATAAAATAAAAAGCAAAAATAAATACCCCCCCCCCAAAAAAAAAAAAAAAAAAAGGTTCTAGTTCACTTGTTAAAACCGAAAAGAAAAAAATAAAATACAAAATAACAAAAATAAAATCCGTAAAAAAGTACTTACTTGTTCTTGTTCTTGTTGAAATATTGAATTAAAGAAATAATAATAAAAAAAATAAAAAAATAAATAAAAATCAAACAAAACATTTCTTGTTCATAGTTAAATATGAATAACAATAATAGTAATTCCAGTTTTACTTGTTTTGCTAGCATAAAAAATAAAAATAAAATATAAAAATACAAATACGTTCTTGAGTTCACTTGCCTCCTTCCTCTCCAAATGATGCTAACAGAAGAATGACATGCAGGGTGTCGCCCCCCTTCTATTAATCTACTACTCTTTCACTTCAAACATTTTATATTCCCCCTCTCTATTTTTCACTCTTTATTTTTTTGTTTCATTGTCCATATTTTATAAAATATATATTTTATATATATATAATATAATATATATATATTATATATACACACACACACAACACAAACACACACAACCCACACACCACACCCCACACACACACAACACACACCCCACACACACACACACACACACACACACACGGTCTTCCGATTGCTATTGCTTCACAGATCTTATTACGGGCAGTGTTTGAAAAAGTTAAGAGAAACAGGTTGTAGTGGTAAGCGGAGAGATAAGAGGCAGTAGTAGTCTGTAGTAATGAGTAGTAGTGGTAGAAGCAGGAGTAGTAGCGGTAGAAGCAGGAGTAGTAGTGGTACGAAAGCAGTAGAAGTGGTAGAAGCAGGGTAGTAGTGGTAGAAGCAGGAGTAGTAGTAGTAGTAGAGGTAGAAGCAGGAGTAGTGAGTAAAACGCAAGATCAAGTAAAAGCAGCAAAATAATAAAAGCAAAGATAAAACATCTCCAAAGCACGATGGCAGGTAAGCAATAGTTAAAAACAGACTAAAAATTAACTGAGATCGTAAAACAGAGATTGATTAAAAGCAGAAGTAAAAGAAATAAACAGTAAAAGCAGAGGTGAATAAGATAAACACAGATAAAGGGACAGGGTAAAAGCAATAAATAAGGAAAAACAAAGGGCATTAGTTAAACAGCACAATACTTACTGAAATCTTCATTAAAAGAGAGATAAAAAAAGTGAAGTAAACCTAGCAGTGTTTAAAATACGTCCTTGAAGAGGCTCAGCATGTAAATCGTGACATCAGTCAATACGGTCATACTGAAAGCGTAATATAATGTAACTAATCCCTTATTGATTAAATACTTATACGTCCAAACAAATACAACCTAGGCAAGTAACAAAAAGGGGGCTGGTACAACCTTTGATGATGTTTCAGCGGGAGAAGAGGGGACCCAAAAGACACAAAATTCCAGCTGACACTATTTATTGTCATGGGTCGGGGGCTGTCATGGACTCGTGACGTCATAAAAAAAATGAATAATTTCTCAAAATAAATTACAATAAAATAAAAATAAAAAGAAAACACGTGATAGAAATATTAGGAAATAAAATATACACACAAAAAAAAAAAGAAGACATCATGAAAATAAAATAGGGGAAAAAATACGCACATCAAAAAAATCAAAATTAAAACAGGGGGAAAAAGAACCTAGTAATAATTTAAAAATACAAGACTAATATATAAAACCCATAAAATAAATATTTAAAACTCATAATAAAAGACATTGAATAAAAACACAAAAAGGACTTGATAGAAATGACGTGTCATGCCACTGACACCGCGAAATAAGTTAAAACTACAATAAAAGGACAATAGGACTCAGCGATTAAACGCAAGACTTAAAAACGAATTAAATGTAATATACAAAAGCAGAACTGTTTCAAATTAACACAAGAGTAATTAAAATAATTTAAAAAAATGAGTAATAGAAAACGGGCACCGGGATAACTATAGTAGTCCCGCGCAGGGGAAAACGTGGGGGCCATACAAAGTTAAATGCGCGTGCAACTGGAGTGTGTCGCCCCCCATCTCTGGATTGCAGACCGCACTCCACAATATATATTATAATATTATATATATATATATATATTATATATTATATATATATATTATAATAATGTATATATTATAATATATATATTATTATTATATAATATATATTATATATATATATATATATATATTTTACATTACACCAATACATAATACATACACCACACACACTCACACATAACACACACACTCACAAAACACACAAACACACCACACACACACACAAACACACATACATAACATATATACATACATATATATTTTATATATATATATATATATATATATTTTATAATATATATATTTTTATATATATAATATAAAATATATATTTTTTTTTTGTGTGTATGTTTGTGTTGGGAGTGTGTGTGCTTGTGTTGTGTGTGTATTGTGTGTTGTGTGTGTGTGTTGTGGTGTGTGTGTGCGTGTTTGTGTGTTTGTGGGGGTGTGTGTGTGTGTGTGTGTGGTTTTGGGTGGGGTGTGTGGGGTGTGTGGGGTGTGTTTTTTA
>NW_023643873.1:0-8968 GCF_015228065.2 Penaeus monodon | reverse complement strand
CTGAGCGTAAAAAAATCGCCTTTCCCCCCGTTTAATTTAAATTTAATAAAAACCAACGTGATTATTAAGCTGCTCAGAAAAGCTTTATAGTATTATCTATGATTTTTTTTGGTATATTGGAGAAGGTAATACTGATATAGTATCTGTTTATTCACTTTCATTCGTTTATTATGCATTTTATAATTTTGTAAGCTATTTAACCTTCGCACTTATATGATAAATATATACCTACACACACATATATTTACACACATATATACACATATACTTGTATATACACATATATACTTATATATACTTATATATACACATATATACTTATATATACACAGTGCATATATGTATATATATATAAAACATGGTACATTACACAATGATAGTTAGCATTATAATAAATGATCTATTACCATACATCATTTTAAACTTATTGTTACCCTCTGACTTATCAACAATAAAATCTTTGCTATACGTGTTTTCATGCTGACGTCGAACGTAATTGGCTGAAATGACCCAGCATTTGAAACGCGAACGCTGATTGTTATGGATAAGACTACTGTCTCCGAATTTTCCTTTAAAAGAACGCAGTTCCGAAATCTCACTGAACTGAACAGAGACCTTTTACTTGCCGTAAGATTTTTTGTGAATTGCCCTTGTGTATTGCGCATGTTGTAAGGCCCATGTTGTAACGTTTCTTACGGCAAACATTAAGGCAGTGTTAATGAAGCCATGCGATGGCGTTACTGCAACGAATTGTTACTTTCTATGAAAGTGCCTCGGCACCTATCAAAATCGTATCAATTACACCAGTTTGAGAACCATCAAGCTGGGTTTTTTATAATGTTTACAAATGAATTTATTGATCAATCCATAAATAAAATCTATGGCACGAAATTCGCCAGATGATTATAAACATATTGTACATTATAATTTAAACACACTTGTTACATGAGAAATAGTGGTCATGTGGTCAGCAGTTAGCCTTTGCTCAAGAAGGAAGCGTGGAGGCCACGGCAGGATAAATGGATGGAAGAATAAAAGCTGTCTGTCAAATGCAGGTTCCGCATTAAACACAAAATGTTGAAGTATTGAAGCTAAACAGAACTGGTCTAGCAGTGACAAGGCCTCCTCGATGCAAGGTATAATGTGGGTAAAGGACCTACATTCACTTCCTGGCTCACTCTATTCAGATAGATAGATAGATACTCATTTGTCCAGATATACATCTACTTATTTACAATAACATTAATACATTCATTCTGTTGAACCTCCCCAAAAATATTGACTCTTTCCCTGGAGTATTCAGACGGTCTTTATGCTAGGAAACACAAAGTGGAATTATTGTTTTACGTCTGGTAAGTATAACAATATCAAGTAGATTATACATTTTATCGTTT
This sequence comes from Penaeus monodon, assembly GCF_015228065.2. Classification (NCBI taxonomy): domain Eukaryota; kingdom Metazoa; phylum Arthropoda; class Malacostraca; order Decapoda; family Penaeidae; genus Penaeus; species Penaeus monodon. Next base: position 7,574 of record NW_023643873.1, on the reverse strand, counting down.
ATCTCACGAAACTTCCTCATTGGCTAAGCGACCTCTTTTCGACACCCTTTGCGCGGTATATTTTGATGAGTGTTTCCATGACAACTATATTTAAATGTTTAAAGTGCTGCGGGTAAGCAAATCATTTATGGCAAAAAAAAAAAAAAAAAAAAAAAAAAGCCATACATCAAAGAACTAAATTCCGGGCACGTTTTTGGGTCCACGAATTTAACTGTGTGACATATAACGTGAAACTGTATTTGACGTCAGTCACATCTCATATCTCATCATCTCATACATCTCATCATCATCATCTTTCATCATATCATCATCTCATTACCCCTTATCATATACCTTCACATTATTTCATTTCATTATTTTTTTATTTTTATAATTGTTATGTACTGCATACTCAAAAATGTTACTATAATAGTAGTAGTAGTATAATAGAAATTTGGTATGGGGGGTTTTGCGCCATCACTGCTGCAATAGAAAAAAATTATATGTTTGCCTTGTTTTTAAGTATACATAAGTACCATCTATATATTATCTAATTTGTAACTAGCTTTTTACGTTTCCTCGAATATAAAGATTTTAAAAAATGACCAACACCCACATTGTTTTGGTCGTGCCCATAAAATTTCAGTGCCGTTTTTTTGACGTGTAAATCTACCCGCATTTTTACTGGGTGGTGTAGAAATAAATAATGATGATGAAAATAATAGTAGTAATAATGAAAAAAGAAAATGATAATGTTTTGTAATTATGATAATAATACTGATACTAATAATAGAATAAAAGTAATGATAGTAATGATAATGAAAATAATAATGAAATAATAATAATAATAATAATAATAATGATAATAATGATCATGATAATAATGATGACTAATAATAATAATAATATCAACAATAATGATATCAACATTAATAATAATAAAAAGGATATTTTAAATAATTTAAAAACAAAAATAGTAATAACAATAATAATAATTGCAAGTAGAGGGGAGAAGGACAGAATCGAGCACTTCCAACGACATGAGTGAAAGGGTCAGTGACCGTGAGTAACCAGTGCCCTTTGTCGCAACCACAAACCCAAACCAAAACCCAAGTCCAAAACATAATCAATACTTTCACATTTTTCACATTGCTTTTTATGTTGTACATGACGATCAAAGAGAAATAATAAAAAATAATGATGTGCTACAGACAGGATCCCCCCAATACAGGGACAGGTGACATAGATCAATGATCCCCGCGTAACCCAAAGCCTTGCGAGAGTGAAAGCAGGTTAATGATACAGTGGTACGAGGAACCACTAGACCATAGTAACGATGGTAACACGCAACCTTACGGTTAAAAAATGGTGAATTAACAGAAAGATGCCCATGAAAGTGATTAAAAATCAAATCCAAAACCCGAAATCTTTACCCAAGGGCAGTGATGTTTAAACTGGGCAGGGTACAGAGACTCCCGTGGCTCCTCCCACCCACACCCCCATTTTCCCATGTTTGAATTTTGTACCGGATCGAAAATTTGATTCTGTTACAGACGAGGGATCCCCTTTCCCCTAATGAATGAAACAGTCAAAATCAATAATAAATGGGCCACGGGTCGCAATGACGATAATTACGCTCCCCCCTCACCGTCCCAGAGATAAGAATGCAATTAAGGAAAGGATTATAAAAATTCGTCATACAAATAAAACCCTTTTTTTCGATTGTAAAAATCTGGCAATTGCACTTGTTTGAATTTGTAACTGAATCGTAATTAATCCTGCTACAGACGAGGATCACCCCTTTAATCATCATAATCCTAAATGTCCCTCTAATGAGGCCTAAACCGCTCCCCGAAGGATGTCCCCCTCCCTCCGAAGAAATAATAAGAAAAGAAAAAGAGACGAAGAAGCCACAAACAAAAAAAAAACAGCATCCACTGCTGACTTTGAAAAGTCCGAGAAAGGGAACTCCCCCTTTTCCCTTCCACTACCCGACCACATTCCCTCATATCCCGATAAAAAAGCAAAATGGTAGAGGAAGAAGACGCAAAAAAAACAAATAGCACAAAAGACGAGGAGTACTAGCTCCCCCCATTCCCTCCTCCTCCCCTCACACCGCAATATTCCCATGTTTGAATTTGTAAAAAACGATAATTTACCCTGCTACAGCATGACCGACCCCAATTATCATAATCCATAAAGTCCTCTAATGAGACAAAACGCTCGTCAAAAAGGTGTCTCACTCCTCCCCAAAGCAATAATAAGAATAAGAAAAAGAGGAAGGAGAAGCACACAAACAAACAAAAAGTATGCAGCTGCGGGCATACCAAAGCCGAAAAACAGGGACCCCCCCATCCCCCGATCCGTTTTCCCCCATATTCCTTTACGGAGCAAAAAAGGTAAAGTCTGACACGTAGCTACTTAAATCGCCAAATCTCCCAATATTAAAAAATTTCATTGCAACAAAAGGTTTTATAAAATTCGTTGCTGACTAATATTCTTTTTTAAAGGGTTTCAATATCCCTATATACAAACAAACAGCAAAAATAAAAAAATCATACGCCTGATTTCCATATAATGAGAGATAAGAGATTTTTTTCTTTTTCTCAGAGGTAATACGGTGGTGGTGCAGTCTCGCTTGAGGTGTTTAACCAACCAAAAAAAGGAAATCCTTTTTAACCCTTTACTATGATTGACAATTTTCGTTTACGAAAATTAAGACAAAAATACTGCATATGACACTATCCATTTTTCATATTGCATTTATATAATTATTTATATAATAATATATTTATATATTTATATATATAATAATATATATATATATATATTTATAATAAAAATACTTAAAAGACTATAAAAATTCTTTAAAATTTTTACAAATGCAAATATAACAAAGTGAAACCCAAATTTAAGAATTTCAACAAAATTTTTAATTCGGGGAAGGATTATAAAATTTGCGAACTCCTCTTTCTTTTAACATGTTATCTAGGTTTTTAAAACCCCCAAAAGGGTATCTTTCAAAAAAAAAAAATAAAATCAAAAAAAGGATCAAAAAACTTGTTGTACCCAATATCCTTTTAAAATAGACTTTCAAGCTTAACAACCCGCGTCCTAACGGGATAAAACAATAAGATAAAAAAACAGGCTTATTTTTTTTTGTGAAAATGAAAAATGCGAAAAACTACCACTACGCACTTTTTGAAAATTGCAGGTTATACATCGGGTTTAAATTAAAAATTTAAAACAGGTGCAACCCTAATAAGAATAACAACAAAAATTTTTTAAAACTTCGGGGGACGTTTGAAAGCTATTTTACATCCCAAAAGGGATCTTTCTAATAAAAAAACAATTCACTCAAAAGGCATGAAACTCTTTTTGTACACAAATGCCTTTATTATGACTTCACAAACACACATCCCAACAGGGGATAATACAAAAAATAAAAAAAACAGGAAATTTTCTGTGAAATGTAAAAGCGATAACCACATCCATGCGTTTAAAATTTCAGGCTTTTAAAAAAGGTTAATTACCTAAAAGATTTAAAAATTTATGGTTTTATTTCCCTTAGAGAGCATAATAGGGTTTTTAAGCATCTGCGCGAGCCAAATACGGGTTTCCCTCCCAAATTCCGCCTGAACAGTTTTAAATTTTTTACCCAAATAGGGGCCACCACCTGCCCCCATTCCCGACCCCAGTTATGTTTGCTAATTAACCTCAAGGGGCAATGCCCCCCAAAGCTTTTTCCAAAAAAGTTCCCCCCTTTCTCCAATTTTTTTACTTCTACAATTTCAAAAATGGAAAAATGTTCAGCTTTCCCAATGTTAAAAATTTATGCAGACGAACTTATTCACGTCATGGGTTTTTTCTCTGTGGGGAAACAGTGTTACATAAAAAGGGGGACCTGGGGATGTGTTTTAAAAGAAGGGACCGGGCAAACATACGCAAAATGGCTGTGGGGGAGGAGCGGAGGAACAAGCCCAAAAGAGTCGGGGTTGGGTGCTGCTCCTGTGAAGACCTCGTGTGTGCCCTTGTGGGCCTGTTCTTTTTGTTTGCCCTTTAAAGCTGTATCGTGCAGTGTGACTGCTGGTTTCCCGCCTGTATTGTGCCCATAGAAAAGTGTACGGTAAATAACATGTGTAAATTTAAAAGGAAAGGGCTGTCATTTTTTGTTTATTTTTGTGTCTGCCCGCCCCTTGGCGTTTCCCCTCGTGTGTTCTGGGCGCTTGGTGCTCGGTGCCCTTGGAGCTGTTAGTGTTCACGACCCGTGGATAGCACGCCGCTGCCTTTCCTGCCTTGTGTTGGGGGCGAGAACGAGGGGGGTCGGCGTAACAAATGGTATCAGGAGTGGGGTTTTTTGATATTTGACAGTGAGACGCACGGGTTATATGTCGTCCATGATGGCGGCACCCTGAGGAGAGGAGGGTATGACTGAGGGGGGCAGGGGGGGACGATGAGGTGAAGCCGAGTCAGATGGGGCCTGATCACTGCCATGCTGGCCGGGATAAAAGGGGGAAATGGACAAAGGGGAAAAAAGAGCACAAGGGGGAAATGAGCAGGGGCACCTTCGTCGAGATGCGGGAAGGAAAGGGAGGAAACTCCCGGCCTCGCAGCGTGTGTCGGAGCCAGTGTCGTGTAGAAGGTGGGGACCCATCGGGAACCCCCCCTTGGGTATAGGTGGCGGAAAACTCGGACCCGGGGCAAACCCCCCTCGTTGCCTCCCTCCTGCTTCCTCCCCCCCGGGGTGTTAGTTCACGGCAGCGTTTTTTCCACCCCCCCAGCCCTCGGCCTCCAGAATTCTGTGAAGGTAAAGGCTTTTAGTAGACGGGAAGGGGGACCGGGAGGCATATGTTTTCCCCAATTTTAAATGTTGCTCTGCCCGGGCTGGAGCCAGGGAAAAGAAGGCCCGCAGTTGGTAAAAGGTAAGGGGGCCCGCGGGGGAAGTGTTGGGGGATCTGCCCGGGATCCCAACATGCCTCTTTCACCAGCTTTGGGGGAGGCTTTGAAACGCCCTTTCGGGCACCACCCCCAGGCCCAGGTAATCGGGACTTTAAGAAGCGGACCGTACGTGGCGAGACACTGTCCCAGCTGGCACGGGTGGAGGCGTGGGAAGGAAGTCTACCCCGGGGTGCGGAAGAGATGATCGGGGGCCCGGCCCCCGATTTTTTTGTTGACGCTTTGCAGGACCAGCAGGCCAAATTACGTCAAGCAGGCACACCCTAGGGCCTGCAGGTGGCGCTGGGAGGGGCCTTGGAGTTTAGGGCTTCCTGAAGGCAACCAGTGGGGGCCAGGGGCCCGGGTGCTCAGCCCCGCCGTGACCCCCGGGGCCAAAGGCTAAAGTAGAGAAGGTAGCATTGAGGGAAAGGGGAGCCGAGCCTTTCAAAAGGGTTGTGTTTGGGGCTGGGTGAGGAAAGGGCACGAAAGTATCGGTGTCGGAGGGGGCGGGGAACACGTCCCTCAAAAGGAGGATTCTGATACCTTCCGCAGTGCTGCAAGGACTGTGGTAGGTAGGGCACCATCCGAGGATGTCCTAAGTAAGGAAATGGGAAGGGGGAAAAAAATCGGACAGCCTGGGAAAGGGGGCCCAAACCCAGCCGTCTCGGTTTCCCCGGGGCCCCCCTCGAACCAGCAAAGCGGGGAGGGTCAGTAATGGGAAAAACTATGCACCTGACGGGACACTGGGGCTGAGAAGACCCTAGTGCGGCCTGATATGTTGGCCACATGCGACTTCCAGATGCACCACAGAGAACTGTTTTGGGGGGTGTGACATTGTGTGCAGCAAAGGGGCCGGGAGGCTCGTATTGGGGTGGGCAGCCGGGCAGCGGGTGCCGGTGTTGTGACTGTTTCAAAATTTTTGAGCGTATTTGGGCCAGTTTGTCTCAAATCAAAAAAAGCGTTTATATGGTTTTAAACTATATTTAAATTTAAAACCTCATGACACGTTTTTTTTAAATAAATAAAAAAATCCTGACATTGACATCGTCATTAAAGCTATCAATCAATTTCACATTTAAAAAATATATTCAAAAAGTATGCAGGCGTGATTTCTCTTTTGGGAAAAAATCGATGTGATGCAATGCACATAAATAGAATATTTACGGGGAAAAAAAAAGCAATTTTGAAAAAGGAAACGACCCTTTTCTGAAGGCCGGGACCCTTACATAATACACAACACCACACACACACACACCAACACCATACACACACACAACATACATACACACGGTGGGGTCCGGCATGCGTCCGTGCGTATTTAGTAGGTAAAAATGAAATAAAGTACACGGGCATCTCTTTCCAGTTCCCCCAATAATTTTTTTCATCTTATGGCAGGCTTACTTTTAAATGATGGTTTTTTTAGATGACATTAGAAATGTATTTCCGAGATCCCCTATGTTACCGTGAGGGTGATTACCGTGCTCTTTAAAAAAGCATTCCAGTTCATAAGGAAAAGGGGAAATCAAAATGGCAAACTAACTGATATAAAAATTATATAGTGGCCAAGGAAGTAATAGTTCTAATTTTTTTCCGGGGGATATTAACTTTCTGCTTATAAGTACATTAGCGAAAATTTTAAACCACTTAAAAAATTTTTTTCCCTTTTATTATCTAAATTTCGTTACGTCAGTGTTAAAAGAAATCGATGAAAGAAGCCCCATTTTTTCAAGTTTACGTTATTTTTTATTGATTGCATTCACGACATTCTTTCTACCCAAACATGTATATTTTTTCTAACTGTACTGGTCGTGATACAGCAATGTGTGTCTCTGCGCTTCCTATGTTTTGTCCCGTCAATGTTTGCTTTTCCCCCAGGAAAGGGGAGGCGAGTTTTTTTTTATGGAATGAGATTTTTTCGCCATGTCTGTCATAAGGAAATTTTTTTCAATAAATGATTTCACTAAAATCCTTTATTTTTTTCATATAAATTTTTTAAAGCTCTTCATAACCTTTAATTTTCGTTTAGTAAAACGCGGAAGGATGTGTGAATTGAAGTCAAATGAATTCTTTTTTAGAGTTTTCTAGCATTTCCGTTCCTCCTCCACAATATCCTTATATATTATAACTGTTAAAAGATATGAATTTTATACTTAACTCTTAAAATTTTAAAAAGCGGGGCCTAATAGCATTAAAAAAAAAATATAATCCCTAACGACATTTTTTAGTTTAAAATACCTACAGGCCCAATACAGACGATGGGTGGAGCCATAACAAGACGTAGGCTTGGACAAAACTGGCAGCAAAACCTTAACAGCCGTGAATTGTTAAAACTTTTTATTAAAAATTAAGGGGGGTTTGGGATTTCGGAAGAGGCCCTAGTATAAAAATCATACAGTAAGGTCTTTAAATTCTTAGGAAAAAGCCGTAAAATCCCGGGGTATAAGCGTAACGATATTAGTCAGAAGTCTAAAAAAAAAAAAAAAAAAAAAAAAAAAAAAAATAAAAAATAAAAATAAAAATAAATAATAAAATAAAATAAAAAATAAAAAAAAATAAAAAAAATAATAAAAATAATAAAATTTTAAAAGAAAAAAAAAAATTTATATAAAATAATAAAGATTTTTAAAACCTAGCAAACTTCGTGTTCTTTTCCCCCCCAC
>NW_023643872.1:0-8969 GCF_015228065.2 Penaeus monodon | reverse complement strand
CTTTTTTGATAACTGCAGTTTTTCAATTCTTTTTTCCGCGATCTTTAATCTGTTTTCGTGAAAACAGGCACTCTGCCCGCCCGCCACTCTTTGCCTTTATATTCTCTTGATTTTGTAATACGAAGATTGTTTCCCCTTACCCCCAATGCTCTGTACCTTTTGTTGAGCTTGGGATCGGTTGGAAAGGGCAAAAAAAAGCCTTTACAGATATTTGCTTTAATATAGGGGGTATAATCTGGACATCCCCCGCGTTTCCCAGCGCTCCCCCAAAAAAAACCCGAAAATGTGCGCGGAAGGAAAACCTCATTTAAACAAGAAAAATCATGGGGGGGAAAGGGTTTAGCTGGGAAATTGCGCATTAGGAAAACTTGGACCCATTTAAAATGCCATCACGTCATGATATAATTTACTGAGGCTGGGTGATGGAATTTTTTGGGTGAAGGCTAGGGGGATGAAAGACCGCCACAAGGACAAAGCTCTGGAGGGGATTAGACTCGGGGCCTTTTTAAGGGTTTTTGCATTTCTCTATTTCTAAAGAATAAGGAAGACTGGAGAGTGCTGACCTTTGGGGGGATATTTCCCTGCTCAAATTTCTTCTATGCTGTGACGAGGAGAATTGTATTACAGAAATTTAATAATATGAAAAAATAAGAAAAAGACACAAATAAAAAAATTATTTTTTGTTCATATTATTTCATAGTTTTGGGCTAGAGTAAATTTGGGCGGGGAGATAATTGGAAACTGAAGGAAAGCAGTCTATTTCAATTGGATACAAAACCATATGCGAATAGACACTGGAAAAAAGCACAAAAGCACAAAAGTTATGCAGAAAAAAAAGGGTAATAAAATTTCAAAAGGGGGGGAAGGGTCTTGACAAGCCCCTCAAGAAGGCTTTTGCTGGGGTTGGGCCCCCAAGGCAGGAGGGAAACACCCAACCCAAGGGGGAAGGCTAAAAAACAGTTTATTTGGGAAAAACAATACAATAGCATTTCCCGGGTGTTTTAGCTGTGGACCCTAGTTTTTAAAGAATTGTTAGGGCATAATTTTAAAAGGGGTGGGGGATAAAAAACTGGCATGAGCCAAGGTGTCTCTAATTTAAATAAATAGTTAAAAGGATTATAAAAACATGTTGCTCGGTTCCCTTTTACCCTCGAAAAATTTGTCAAACAGTAGGGGTTTTCCACACCCCCCCATTTTAAGGGGGAACTAAAGGAACCAAAACCCTGGGAATTGAGCCGGAAATAAAAATAGGGCGTGTGGAAACCTCTGGTCGAAAAAAATTCGTTTCCCCCCCAAAGACTTTTAAATGGCCCTGGGGGGACCCCTCCAAAACCTAGGGAAAATAAACCCTTGGCACCCCAAAAAATTTGGAACCAAGGGGGTTGTTTTGTAACTGCAAAAAGCCTTTTGGGTCAAACCTGGGAAAGGCATTTGGGGTCAGAACTTTGAACAGTATGCCTCCCCCCCTTCGGCCCGGGCCCAAAAACTAACTGGGGGGAAAGGGCACGGACCCCAAGGGGGATAGGGGGGGGCCCGCCGGGCCGCCCCTTTAGGGGGGTTTGGGGGGCGGGGGGGGGGTCCCGCCCCCCCCAAAAAAGGACCCGGAGCCCTTAAAAAATAAGGGGGGGTTTTTCCCCCCCCCGGTAGGGGGTTGGGGGTCCCGGGGGGCTTTTGGGGGCAGGATGGCGGGGTTACCTCTCCCCGCGGGAGGGAACCCCCGAACGGGGGGAAAAGGGGGGCCCCCCCAAAGGGGGGGGATGGGGTGCCCCCCCCACGGTTTTCAGTGTGGGGGGACCCAAAAACCCCGGGCCAGGGTCCCCGGGTGGGGGAAAGGGGCGGGGGGGGGTTTTTTTTTCGTCGGGGGGTTTTGGGTGGGAGGGGGGGTTTTGTTCGAGGGGAAAAGCCGGGGGGGGGGGGGGGGGGGGGGGGGGCACCCCTCCAGGGTGTAGCCATAGCCATTCCAGCGATTAAAGTGGGGTATCGAGGTGACACCGGTGATGAGGATCTGGTTGAGAAAAGCATGTTTTTGGGTTTTGGTTTTTAATTGCTTATCGCTCTAGATGTATATAAAATCGAGTAAGAGGGGGATACCCCAAAACCGCATCGGGAGCGAGCCCCGGCGAGACACGCATTGTTTGGCGATTCAATGCGGTATCGGGTGCGAGTGGCTACGAGAGTCTGGGCCCCCAGGCTGGGGAGCTGATCCCAGCAGCGAGAATACCCTTTTCTCCGGGACTTGTAGGTCCCAAAAAAATGAGGATCTCTGGCTCTGGACAGCGCCCCAAAACCTGCCGCGGACTTGGGTACGCGATTGGGTACTGGGGCCAAGGAGATCGCCCACATTTTGTTAGCACGTGTGGAGGATCTCCAGAACTGCAGGTTTACGGAGGCCGGTTGTGGCCCCAACCCATAGGTGTTTGGGGCCCCCTGCGGGTCCACTTCAAAACTCCCCGTCCCTCCAGGGAAACCCAAGGTGTTTACGGACAGACAAAGGGGGTGGAGTGGGGCCCGGGGGTCCCCACGGCAGTCTGACGTTCACAAAAACCCAGAAACCCGATGGACCCAATGTTTGTGGGAGTTTTTAAAGCGCGTAACATTTGAAGCAGCAGGGCCTTTGGGCGTACGCCCAAGGAAAAGGCAAAATTCCTTTCCCCTGGGAATTTAGAGGCCACTAAAGGTGTCGCAAGGTCGCTGAAGGGGAATAAGTTTGCGGTCCATGGGCGTAGACTGGACACGTGAAAAAGGGAAAGGGAAAACAGTCACAGGAATCTTGCTGAGGAGGCGAGGCCCATTCTTGGTAAATGACCTTCGCCCCGCCTACCAAGGGCCCTGAGAAAAATGAACCAAGCCTCTCAAAATGATGCAGTCCGCAGGGAGGGAGGATCATCTCAGATCAGGTTGGGGTTCGGAAGTTGGGCGGTATTTTAAAAACAGTTGACGGGTGGACCTCCAACATTTACTTGGAGCGGATTTCGCAGTCCCGTGCCGGCCCCACCCATCAGTGAGAACCTCTACCAACAGGGGTTTGGGTGGCGTTTCCCAAGCAAAGAAGGGGGAAAAGCTGCAGGCATATGTGATATCCCTGCGAACTGCTAAAGGCTGGGGTTAACCTAGGCCGGGGCGCACACAGTCCTGACTTCCCTTTGGCATCTGGGACCCCTCCCCCCGACCTGGAGGGGCTGGTCAACCCCCTCCGGAAGGGGAAAAGGGGATCGTGGGACTTTTGCAAAAATACCCTGGGGATTTAAATGCTCAGATACCAGGGAAGGTTCCCCGCCACATTCTTCTGAAAAAGGGTCCGCAACCACACTGGCACGAGACGGAGCGTTGGGGTTTTCCCTGGCAAATCCCCAATAGAAAAATATACTAGGTTTGAGTAATTGTGGAAGCCGCGTGGTTGGGCATGGGGGGCCGAGCCACATCGCCTAAGAAGGTTTTGACTCTGGGATGGGAGCGCTAGGAGATCCGAGGCTAGGAATCCGACAAGAATGGTGTAGCAAGCCTTATAGGGACGAAAAATGCTTTAAAAAAGTGGGGGGGTAGCGAAAAATTTTCCTGTTAATTTGGGGGGAGGCAAGGGTTGTCCTTGCCCCAAAACTTTCAACACTTATGGACGGGTAATGGGCAAAGCTACTAACCCAAAATTTAGTGGGAGCAACATAGGAAAAAATTTAAGGGGTCGCCGACTTTGCCCACGGTTTCCACCCATTGATCCTTTGGGGTCACTTTTGGGGGCCTTTAGCATTTAGCAAGAGGGGAAGCCCCAAAGGCCCAGAGGTCCCCTGGACCCAAAACCAAAATCAGGATTTGGGGGCTGTTAGGGGGAACCCGTTCATTCGACCAGCTTGCGGGGAGAACGTTGAAGTTAAGAAAGTTTTTCTACCTTGGTAGCCTATAAATCCGGATTTGGGTTGGAAAGGAGCCATGAAACGATCAAAAGGCGTTGGGGATTGGGGGACTAGCGAAAGGCCCAAACGTTGTCTTTAAGGGTGTACTGCCAGTTTTGCTTATTTAAGCGAAAAACCGGACGTATCCAGGCCCTTTGGGGGCTCGTTGATGCCTTCGAACAAGTCCCCCTTTGCCGGATCATGGGGTACAGTGGCAGGCCAAGTGTCCACGGCGGTTACACCGTGGATGGTAGGACTATTTCTTGCTTAAACGGGGTCGCCAACCAGGTATATGGCCACCCAGCTCGCTCCTATGGACGCCTCCATCAGGTTGTCTCTCTGCGAGGGAAAACCGGGGGAGGAACCCCGTGGGGGTCAGGGGTAAGGCTTGGGCAGCCGAGAGACCTGTCGCGAGGAATTTGGGATGGGCCGGTGCCTGCCGGAGACCGCTCGAGGGATCCCTTTAGGGGGAAGCGAAAGGGTGAAGGGGGAGGCCCCCCGTCGGGGTTAGCCCCTTTATGATGATGATGATGAAATAAAGTCAGCCTTTCGTTCATGAGGTCCAAAGGGTTTTTTGTGACCAATAATTTATTCTTCCCAAAAAGGCCCCCCTTCACCCCTGCAGGGCAAAAAGGCCCTGTGTTTTGTTGCCAAGGGGCAATGCTGGGTGCCTTAATAGCATGCTTTTCCGTGTTTTGTTTTGGGGGATCAGTACTGAGTTTTTAAGAAAGGATAAATGATCCATGGTGCACACTCTCATCCTCAAAAACATCACACAAAAAGGTTTAAAAAGGAAAGAATTGCCCGGGGGTGCCCGCCAAATAAAAAAACAACCCCAAAAAAATTAGGAAAAGCAATTCCCAGAACAAAAATCACAGCAGTCACTCCAGGAACTTTGCCCAATATTGTTTGCCCTTCCGATTTCCACACAATTTTTGGCCCATCTTTTTGAAGAGACCGTGCGAAGCCTCTTTTAGTTGAGTTAGCAGTTGGATCCCGTAATATCATAAATTTAGGGCTTGCCTTTATCTCCAAAGGGATGTCTAAGGGGGAGCTGATGGAACAACGCCCCTAAGCCAAGTATACAATTTGGGGTAAAAAAGGGGGCAAGCAACCCCCAGTACAGATAGTACACTGTAATGCTCCGAGGAAACCAAGTTCCATGATCCCCCCCGAAAGAACCTGGTCTCTCCGAAAAAATGGGCCCCCCACCATCCCAGAATCTTTATTTCCCCTTTTGGCACAGAAGAAAAATGTTAAGATTACAGATAGGCGATGAAAATAGACCTCCCAAGGGTGACGCAAAACACCCGCCGAATCACTCCAGCAGTGGACATCTTAGTAAAGGAACAAGGGCCACAGAACTTTTGTTCGTCCTCAGAGTAATTTGAGGGATTTCCTCAAAAAGGGGGACGGGATGGGTTTTTAAAATGAAGCCCACCACCTGGAGGGCAATGAGCCAGGATGATGAACACCCGACAACCACCCCTAGAAAGGACAAAAGGGGGAACCCCTCATTCCCCACACTGATTCGAGATCTCTAACAGGAACCTTTGAACATGAATCTGCTGGAACTTTGAAGCACTTTAATTTAGTATGAATCCCATGCCCTCTCTTTCAGGAACCATCCCACTCTCTCAACGACTGTAACATTTTTTATATGTAAAAATTTTTAAGGGGGGGCAAATCATGTCAGGGGAAAATTTGCCTACTAGAAATTTGGGGGTGAGTGGGAGGGATGGGAGTTACTTAGTAAGCAAATTTTTATACTACCTAGGAAAATGACTGGAGTTGCTCAGCAAAAATTTCCATCTTTTGATGTAGGCAAACCCTAAAGCCCTGCACAACTTTTTGGTGAAACCCGTGAGGCATCCCCTGGGTTCAAGATCACACTGTGTGAGGATTAAAAATGGTGTAGTTAATTTTTAAAAATTAAAATGAAAGATGGTATGATAATTGACTGATGTAACAATTCCCCCCCTTTTTTTTGCCTTTTTTATTATTTTGGGTAATAAATTAACCACCCTTCCAAAAGACATAAAATTTTGGGGAATTAAGGCTCAAGGGGTTTAGATGGTCTCCCCGTGAGGACCGCTCAAGTATAGAAACGAAGCCCCAGGTTTTGATTATGGAGCGGCCTGAGGAGGGAAAAGCAAAACCCATAGATATCCTTACACTTGACCCCCTTTGCAATAATGGGTACTTTTTTTTTTTTCCTTAATTGGTTCTGTTTTGGGGACTTAAATTTTGTGACAAGGGTTTTTTGTTCTATTTAATTTAAGGGACCAATATATGTTTTTTTTTCTTGAGTAGGCAAAATAGAACTAGTGATTAGAAAATATCTTTTCCAAAATTTTAAAAAAGAAAAAATATTTAAATTACTATCCATTATCATTTTGAGAACCCTTTCCAAAGGGTGAAACCCATTTGGGCAGGCTGGCATTAGCACGTTAGTCCCGGAGACTTTATTAAATTTTTTAACATAGAGGTACCTTACTAATCCCAAGAGCCAATTCGAGTTCTGTTTTTCTCGGCCCTTCACCCTTCCTGATTACGAAAAAATTTTTCGTTATCTTATTTTGCTGTTACTAATGTTTTTAAATTTTGTAATTATAAGTTTAAAAAAATAAACCCAAAGAACATAGCTTTTGTAAAAAATATGTTTTTTCCGCCAATTCAAGGAAAAAAAAAAAGGAAGGTCACAAAGGTTTTTAATTAACCCCTTTTGGCAAAGCACTAGCGAGCCCTTATGAGAGACATTTACAAAAAAAAAAAAATGAGACGATTTTCCCGGGAGCAAGTGGTTAAAAATAGTTTTGAATAGGCAATTCTTTAGTTAGAGTTTAAAGGAAGTATTTGTTAGACTTTAGATTTATCGAACAAACACTGGGGGGGAAGGCATGGCATAAAAGACCCAAGCAAATAAACAGAAAATAAACTGTTCCAAAGTTGATTGGGAATAAAAAATGCCCCCTTTCTTTCAGTCACGGAGTTGAGGAGGTTGAGGACCGTGAAGGGGGGGAAGGGGGGGGCTGATGAGGGGACCTGGAGCGTCTTGCGAGAGAAAACGATGAGAGGAGAGCGAAGGAAGAACAGCTGAGACGCAAAGCTGAAAAAGATGCAGCTCGGACAAATAAATTGTACTACAAAAATTGTCAAAAAATTATAGGAGGGTGTTTTCCGCTCCAGTTTTATTTGTAGTTTTGGGCAATATTAAGATTATTAGGGTAGGATCACATGAAAATTAAAACCCCACACAACCAAACCACACACACAACAAAACCCCACCACACCACACAACACACACACACACCACCACACACACCCCACAACACCACAAAACAACCCCACGCCCAGCACCACGCACAACCCACCACACACTCACAACTCCAAAACACCCCCTGACCGGCCACAAAAAAGATAAAATACAAACAATACGATGCACCACAGAATTTTTCCCTTCCATATCCACTTCATAACAGAGTCCCAAAATCTTGGATAAAGTTATAAAACTTTTTTTAGATTTTAAATGAATAAGAAGGGAAAATTTAAGTGTTTTGTAAAGAATTAAGTTTAGAGGGGGACTTTTTTTGGGTTTTTAAATGCGATTGGGAAAACAGAAAGTAGGAGATTTTATTTGTTAGGTTTGGCATCGGTGAAGATTTAATTTCGATTGTTTTCTTTGGTGAAAATTTTGCTAGTGAGGATAGTAAGGGGAGTGTAGAATGTGGAAAACAAAATTAAAATAATTTTGATGATTTTAAAGGAAAACCCTGTATTTTACTTTTTATGAAAAGAAAATTTAATCTTGGAAAATTAGGTCCCAAAAAAAAAAATAAAGAGCGAAAAAAAGTTGCGGAATAATGATTTATACTGTATTGAAGAAGGATTAAAATTTGTGTTTAAAAAATAAAATAGTAGACAAGAGATGGGAAAAACCCCAAGGTCTTTAAAGATACGAAGGAGAAAAATTTGATTTTTATTTTTTATTTTTTGAATTGGGGGATTGTTCAGTTTTTATATTATATATATAGTTGTGCTTAATTAGAATAATTTTATCGATGTTGCGTTTTGATTTTTTTTTTTATATTCCCTATTGCAATTTATAGAACAAAATTGAAAGGAATGAATTTTTAATTTTTGTGAAGATGCAGATATAAAAAAGGAGATACAAAGGAATTATAAATTATTTTTTTTAAATAATTTTTTTCATTTTTTTTTGTTATTTAAATTTAGAAACTAAGGGGTAGTGAAAATCAGAAATTATTAGGACAAGATAAGATTATATCGAGTTTTTTCTTAAAAACAAAAAAAAGCATTCCCGGGTTTTTCCCACCCTTTAAAAAAACTAAATCTTTTTTTTATTGCTTTTTATAATGGTTTTTGTGGCGGGACATGAATAAATTTAGGGTAATAAGCTTATGTTGCAAAAGTTCATGTTTATCTAGCTTGGTTTTTTGGAAAGTAGTGGATTTAAATTATTTATCATTTGAGTAACAACTTGTGGACTTTAGCTCAAGGGAAAGCGGTTTTTTTATTTTTGAACTTTAGAAGGAAAAAGGGAAAATTTTGAAAATTTTAAAATTGTAGTGCAAATTTGAATTACGGCCAAAAAAGTGTGCAATTTTAAAAACCCCTAGATTTGAAAATATTGCAAAAACAATTTGGGATTTTTATCTTTACTTTTATGGGAAGTATGGTATCAAATTTTTGTCATTTTAGTCTCCCCAAACTAAAAAAAGAAAAAAAAGAAGTTTTTTGTGAGGAAAACGCTTTTTTTAATTTTTAGAAATTTGAAATATATAGAGTTTTCTCATCTTCATTTTAAAAATTTTATTTATTTTTTGGAGGGGTTTGGGGTGAGTAGTGTTTTATAAAGGAATTGATGCAATTTAGTTGAAAAACAAAATGAATTTTCAAAAAAGTTAAAGGAAAATGGAACAGACAGAGAGATTTTAGTACTTTTTGAGGATTTTTGATATCACTAATATTAAAGCTTTGAATACTTCCCTTTCATCAGTGCTGATTTTATTGTACAGCCTGAAGTTAATGATTTGTGGGTAAGCCCCTCAAATTCTGTTG
>NW_023643871.1:0-8969 GCF_015228065.2 Penaeus monodon | reverse complement strand
ATATTATTTTTTTTTTTATTATTATTAATTTATTATTTTTATTTTTTGTTTTTATTTATTATTTTTTAATTATTTTATTTTATTTTTTATTATTATTATATTATTTTTTTTATTATAATTTTTTTATTTTATTTTTTAATTATTTTTATAATTATTATTTTTATTTTTATTTATTATTATTATTGTTATTATTATTATTATTATTACTATCATAATTTTATCATTATTATTGTCATATTATTGATCTTATTATTACATCATTTTACATTTTTTTCATTAGTATCATCATTTTATTACTATCTTTATCGTTACTATCATCATTATTATTATATTATTACCATAATTATTTTATATTATTTTTATTTTTATTATTATTTTATTATATTATATTATTATACTTCTTATTTTTTGATATTATTATTATTTTTATTATTATTTTTATTATTATTTTTATTATTATTATCATTTTTATTTTTGTTGGCGTTGTTGCTATCATTTTTAGTTATTATTTGCACTATAAAATTCTTTAAATTTAAGGGTAGGTCTGAGCCCGGGGTCACGCAGATATTAATAGAGTTTCATGTTGTGATGCTCTGGAGTGGTAGGGGTAGGGTCCCCAGTTCTTTCCAGGAGAGTGCCGGGGTTACCTTTTTAGGTAATCTTTTTCCTATTTACCGGGCTTGGGACCAGCACTGATTTGGGGCTGGTTTGGGCCCCACCTAGTGGCTGGGAAAGGCAATAAAGGGTGAATTTCCCTTTCCCCAAAGGGAAAACGCGCCGGTCGGTGACTCAAACCCCTAAACCATATTGCCGTCGTGACAGTTTTGAGTCCGAGCTCTAGCCATTCGGCCACCCGGCCTTGGGATCATGGGTTTCCATGTTTTTTTTGGCAATTTAGAGCGGGGGTTTTGCATTCCCTTCCCCCCGGTGTTTTTTTTTTTTTTTTTTTTTTTTTTTGAGTCACCATCTCTTTTTCCTGGCACTGAAGGCGGGTTTGGCACCAGTGGCTAGGCGGGCAATCGAGGTGAAGTTCCTTGCCAAGGGAAACAACTGCCGGCCGGTGACTCGAACCCTCGAACTCTTTTACCGTCGTGACAGTCTTGGCCCGACGCTCTAACCATTGGGCCCACCGCGGCCCCACTTTTAAAAATAACAAATAATAGTAATAATAATAATAATAATAATAAAAATAATAATAAAAATAATAATAATAAAAATATTAATAAAAAATAATAATAATAATGTAATAAAATAATAAAAATAATAATAAAAATAATAATAATAAAATGATAATAATAAAAAATAAGATAAAAAAAAGGCTTTATTATTATTTTACAATTCTTTATATTAGTAGTAGTAGTATCATATTAGTTCATCATTGTTATTATGATTATTTTTTTAAAAATTATTTTTATGATTTTACAATATCATTATCATTATTGTTATTATTATCTTATGATTTTTTGTTATTATTGTTTGTTACTGTTTTTGTTGAAAAAATATTTTTGTCATTATTTTTTTAATTTTTATCATTTTTGTATTACTATTTTTTTTTTATTTTTAATCATTTTTTATTATTATTATTATTATATTATTATTATTATTATTATTAATTATTATTATATCATTACTTCAACTTTTTAAATTTTATTAAACTACTCCCAATAAAAATGCTATCTTAATATTATTATCGAATCTTATTTTTGCTTTATCATTTCTTTATCATGGTTTATAATTATCCATATTTTTCTATTATTATCATATCATTATCCCTTATTTCGCGCCAACTATAAAAAATAACTAGCAAAGGGGGTGACCGGAGGGCCCCATATCGAAAATGAAAGTTGACCAGAGACGAAATCGTAGACTAGGGTTCGGAGTGCGTCCAATAGCATTTATTTTGGGGGTTTATCCCGGGAAGCCCGTTTTTAAAATGATTGCATTATTTGATAGAACATAGGAGACAGAAAGTGATAAAAATAGGGGGTGCTATTCTGGGGCATAGTTAAGATTTGGAAACAGTGAAAATTGTATGAAATATAATGAAACAACTGAATTTTCAAATTTTAAATGAATTATGGTTTTGTCGGTTAAATGTTCTTTTTTTAGAGTTAATGGAAAAGGTCATTTTGAAGTATTATTAAATAATCAGATTTTTTCCCAAGATGAAGCCAGCGGAAGTGTTAGGCAGTGGCGGTCCTGTGTTTCCAAAGGGGAGCTAACATTGATTTTTTGTCTATCAAATATTTTTTTTTGTCTGTTTATTACTTTTTTTTGCTTTGGTTTAAGTCATTCATTAACATAAAAATAAAAATTTATTTTTTTTTTATTTTAATAATATTTTTTATGATTACCCTTTTCGTAAATATTCAGTTCAATCTTTCTTATTTTAATTAAGTATTTACTTTTCTTGTGATCATTACCTTTTTGTGCAATATCATTTTTAATAATTTTAAAGATACTAAATTTATTAGTGATTTAATCACCAATCATAAAAGGGGCAAACGCCGACGGGGGCGCATGGCCGCACCACCTTCGTTTTCAGCCACGAGGGTCCCTCAGGGCGAGTTCCAGGAGGCTTTGGGCCCCCCTCTCTAATTCCCGCAAGAGACAACCTGATGGGCAGGGTCACCCAGGGAGACGGCAGGTGCCCATATAGCCTGATTTGGCGATCCCGGTTTATGCAAGAACGGGGCCCTATGCCAGTCTCATGGTATAGCCGTGGGTTTGGGACACATGGCCCGCCAACTGAACCCTTGACCCAGTAAAGAGACTTGTTAAAAAAGGCTAAAGACAAGACTCCAAGGAATAATAGCATCCACTTTTTGCTTCCAAAGAGAAAAAACTGGCGTATCAAGCCCTTTGAAGACATGTAGTTTGGTCCTTCTGCATAGGTACCAACTTTCCAAATGATTTTGATGATCGAGTTCATGGCTCTGCTGTAGACAATCTGTTTACAGACTTCTTGGTTGACAGCCCAGAGTTTATGCTCCCAAAGGTATGAAAAAAACCTCTTGACTTAAACCCTCGCCGCAAGCAGGATCAATGAACGGGTTCCCTAACGGGCACAAAAGACCTAAATTTTGGTCTTGGCCCAAATCATCGGCAAAGTAAAAGGTCTGAGACCTTGATTTTCCCTAGTGCTCCCCCCACATGACTTTGGCTAGTAGCTTCCCCCATTTCCAGCCCTTTAAAGGTTTTAAAGAGTGTTGGTGAAAGGGACACAACGTAGCAGCACGCCCCGCAACCCTGGAGTTCACGTATTTTCCCGGGTTGGGTCACATCGGGCCCACAGCCATGTCCACACCTTGGGCAGCGGGCCCCCCTGTTCCATGTGCGTTACACAGCACTAGGTACTTAAGCCTCAGACCCCTAAGTGAGACAGCTTTCCCCCGATCCCAGTAGAACAGACAACGCAGGAGCCCAAAAGGGACGCCGATTAGCCGAGGGAACCCTGCTGGTCCCCCGTTGATCTCCGACCTCACCTTCAACCCCCACCATACCTGTGGGTACTCACACCCCCCCAAAGAGATAAGACACCAGTAACCCAAATAGTAGATGCGAAAACCCCTTACTATACAGCCTTGCCTCACCCCTGAATGACGGGGAAGAAGTTTGGCAGACCCCCAAACCAAACTTTACGCACTTCAGTACAGTAAAAGGTTTGCTATTAGGCCAATAATCTGTTTTGGAATTCCCGAGTCTAAGATCCCCATAGGTTTCCTGAGCCCCGAGTAAAACCCTTTTTAAGGTTGATGTGGCTGAAAGCAACCCATGATCCAAAGGGGTGTTCCACAAAAAGCGCTAGTATTCGTTTTTTGTGGATTCCCAGGAGTGAATCTAGATCCCGGGTCTGTGATCCTTAGATGGTGGTCGTGGATCCTTTAAAAAGAATGGGGCAAAAATTTTGCGGGTATGGAGCAGTGTAATGCCAGGGTAGTTGCTCCGTCCCAATGATCCCCTTTCCCCTTTTTCCAGAGGGGGATGACCACCCCCCTCAAAGGAAGGGGGAATTTTCCCAGATGCCAGATGGTAGTCAACCCCCGACTCATGGGTTCACCCCCAGTCTTAGAAGTTCTGCAGGGTATGTATAGCCTGAGCCTTCCCATCTTCAGTTGGAAATCACCACCTGACCTCCGTTAGGGTAGGGGGTTCCCTTTGTGAGGGTGGGCCCGGATAGGTATTTGATTCGCTTGCACCAAGCTAACTTTTGGAGGGTCTACCTGGTCAAAATATCAGCCAGCATTTATGAATCCCAAATGATCTGAGAGATCCGTCCACCATGTTGGACTGATCATTGCGAGGAGGTTTCCTTAGCTTTCTCAGCGCTTGGGAGGGAGGGGGAAAGATCATTTACCAAGAAATGGCCTTCAACCTCCTCAGCAAGTTTTCCCGATGAATGTTCCGTCCCTTTCAGCAGTGTCCCAGCTTACACACCAAAGAGCGAGCAAGACCCGATTGCCATTAGCCGAGCCAGCAACATGCTTCATTGTCCTCCAATGTCTCCAGGGAGATGGGAAATTTTGTTGCCCCTTTGGGGCAGCCAATGGATCCTGGGCTGCTTCGAGTTTTTGCACTTTAAGAACTCCCCAGAGCAGCTGGGTCACGTTCCTGAATCGGCAGGATGCCATGATGAACCCATGGGCACATTCCTCCTCCCCCAGTTTTCCCAGTGAAAACCCTTAAAGTGGCCGTTTGGGGGCGGGAGTTTTGAAGGGACCCGTAGGGGAGCCAAACCAGCCCCTTTATCAGTGCCACAGAACTCGGCACTCGGTAAAATCTACAGTTTTGGAGGATTTCCATCATGTGCTAAAAAGAAATTTGGGCAGTTCCTTTTCCACTGTACCCCTATCGCTTACCATGTCCCGCGTGCAGGCTGGGACCCGGACCCAGAGATCCCTTTTTTTGGGGCCCAGCAAAGTTCTGGGGAAGGAAGTTTCTCAGTGGGGTCAGCTCCTGAGCCGTGGGGGCCGACGGACATTCCCTAGCCGTACGGTCACGTTGGAACCGCATTGAATTGCCCAGAAAAATGGAATACTCACCAGGGGCAATTTTTGCCACAGAAAGAGTTTGGCGAGAACATTTTTACATCGAGTTTTCAAACATCAGTAGGAGTGTTAAGCAAAAGAGAAGTAGCCCAAAAGGGGGCTTTAGTCTCAACGCCCTAAACACTTACAACCCGGGCACCCCAACTACCCAGGGGTGAAGTCGGCTGGAGAGGCTATGGCTACACCCGGAGGGGATGACCATCACTGCGGCCCAATCAGTGGTAGATGACTACCCAAACTGATTGTGCTGCGCCAGGTCTTTCACCTCCCAGAGGGGAGCCACCTCAACTCCCAAAAGCTCCAATTCCATCAATAGCAGAGGGAACCCCCTGTTTGCCGCAAGGACCCGGGTGTTCCAACACCCCCTCCGGGAAACTTGCCTGAGGTTAAGCCTCAAGCGGTCACTCGGGGGGGCCCCCACCCCTGCCCCCCCACCCACGCTGCCTCAAATAAAAAGGGGGGGCAGGCGGGGGGTTCATAGGGCTTTGCCCCACAAGCTTCATGGTGGGGTTTGGGGCCTGCCGCTCGGAAAAAAAACCCTTTTTTTTAATTTTATTTTTTTTTAATTTTTTTTTCCAATTAAATACCCAAATTTTTTATTAAAAATCAAAAAAAATTTTAATTTTTTGGGGCACATAATCCTTTTGAAATTTTAATTAATTTTTTTTTTAGTTATATATTTATAAAACCCTTTTTTTTTTTTTTTTTTTTTTTTTTTTTTTTTTTTTTTTTTTTTTTTTTTTTTTTTTTTTTTTTTTTACAAAACCCTTGAATTGCAGTAAGAACGTATCAATAGAGTCATTTGGAACCCTTTGATACTTAATGTTATACTTTAATAAAGAAAACATTTAAACATTTATAATCCAACACAGTAAATCTTTAATGAAGAGTACTTAATAATTTTTAATAAAGTTGGGGTATAGGAGTCACAACATTTTTTTGTTATTGTTTTGTATTTTTTTTGTAATTTTTATCAATAGATGTTGTACCCCTTCTCTTAAATTGATGTAATCTGACAATCCGTTTCCCTTGAGTTTCTTCCACAGAGTTAGTCTTTTTCCACCCAGTTTTTGTTCGGTAGGCTACCATTTTATTCTGGGTGTCCTACTCTGTTCATAGTCATTATTTTTTGGTTTCCTGTCATCGCTTGGGTCCCTTTTGGGTTCCGCTCAAGAATTCCCCAAAGTATTGACCAAGAAAAACACCCTTTTTTTATCCCTTAATTACTTTCATCTGCTATTTAGACACCTTTAGTTTTATCGTTTTTATTTTCCTTAATGCGTTTCTTTCCCCTTTCTTTTTATGTATTAGCCGTAAATTTGGAGGAAATTTAAGCATCTTTTACAATTTTTCATCAGGGGCCCATCAACAATAATACCCCATCGCCCTCGCCCTGTTTTCCTTTTGCATCATTCTATAGTCCAAATCTCATTCTGAACCCTCTGGGTAATCCTAGCTTTGTGGCTGGGACTTTTCCCATGTAGCTTCAAGTCGTCCTGTTTGACACACTGTTTTCTGCTAATTTTTCCCCTTGCTTCGCTTCTCCAAACAAAAGAGTGGGTTTAGGCAGATGGTGAATAACTGGGGGGGGGGGGGGGGGACCCCCTTGGAGTATATTTTTATATATCACATGGCCACTCCCGTCCGGTGTGTGAACTGTCTCCAAAAGTCAATCAAATATTGTACACGATTTATAAAATATAATAAGTCATTTTATCATAATAAGGCAAATATATAAAAAACAGAAAAGACACAGATGTAGCAATATATATAAAGAGTGGGAAAAATAATATGTCACACAAATATGACTGACAGTTATAAAAGGGAAAAAACACCCGAGATCACGCACAAGTCAAATGATATGAACACAATAAGTATTTGTATTCTGGTGGAGCCTTTGAGCAGGTTAGTGTTTATCTCTATACAGTTATTTTCCGTTTTATTTCCTAAATTTAAAACTATTACTATCATCATTATTTTTTTTATTTCATTATCATTGTTTTATTTCAATATCATTATTTCATTATAATTAAATGAAATAATAATAATTTTTTTAAATTTCTGTTATTGTATTATTAAATACTAGCTTATTCTTTTTATTTTCAAGTAATCAAATTACATTTTTCATTTTTAAAGTTTTTATTTTCTACATCATTATTTTCAATTGTTATATCATTTTCATTTTATCTTAATTATTATTACTACCCCTTTATTGTTTTTATACATCATTTTAAACCCTATTATTATATCTTATAATCATCATTATTTTTTCATCATTTTTAAAATCATTACCATTATCATTATCACTAATATTATTTTTATTCCCGAAACAAAAAAAAACAGACAACAAAAAAAATTTAAGAATACCCTTTTAAAAGTAATAAAGTAAAATCTTTACTAGCTATTTTTGTTGTTGTTGTTTTTTATATTTGTTTTATTTTTTATTTTTATCTTATTATTTTTATCATTACAATATTTAATTAATTATTACGGGATTATCATTTCATTTTTAGTTTTTTCTCATATAAACATTTTATTTTTTATTATTATCATTCCATTACATTACTCCTTTATTATTAAACATAATAAAATAACAATGATAATAAGGATTATTATTTAGTAGTATATAATGATAAAAACAATAATAGAAAATGATGATGACGATGACGAGCAATGACAAAGACAATGACAATGACATGACAATGACAGACAATGACAAGACAATGACAAAAGACAATGACAATGACAATGACAATGACAATGAGATGACGATGACGGTGACGTGACGGGAGACGATGATAATAATAGAAATATAATGATAGAAAAATTATAGTGAAGTTGATGATGAATATAATAATGTAATGGTAATAATGTAATGATAAAAATAACATTTTTATTATATATTATTATTATTTTTATTATTATTTCTATTGCTATTATCATTTTTATCCTGTTGTTATTTTATTCCCATTGTTTCTTTTTTTTTTCTTATCTTTTCATTGTTTTACAATATTTTCTTTTATATATTTTTATTTTTGCGAATATAGTGTTTTTATGTTTTTAAAATGTGTGATTAGTAATTAATTAATTCTTAGCCCGATTTAAGAATTCATTATCAAAAGGGAAATTTCGTGTCAGAGATGACGAAATAATTAGAGTAAGATATGCGGGACCGGGGTTTGAAAATGAAGGAAAGGGTGTGAGAATTAAACTGGTTTAAAATAACGAAAAGAGAAAAGGGATGTATAAGAAACTATTCAGCTATGTCGCAATTTTACGAGGGGGGTATGTCTGGAATATTCTAATGGAAATTTAAAAAACTTTTTGTAAAAAAAAAGACTGTAAACACAGAGATACAGGGACGTGTTACACTTTCGCATATACATCTCTCTCTCTCTCTCTTTATAAATTTTTATATATATATATAATATATATTTTATATATATATATATATAAAAATATTTTACTATATATATATAATAAATTATATAATTTTATATAAAAATATAATAAATATTTTTATATATATTTATAAAATTAATTTATATATAATATTTTTATATATATATAAATATTAAAATTTACAATATATATATTATATATAATATATATATAAATAATTATATATAATTTTTATTAAATATAAAAATTAAAAATTATATATATTAATATATATATATATATATAATATAAAATATATTTAATATATATATGTATATATATATATATATATATATATATATAATATAAATTATAATATATTTTATAAAGAGAGAGGGGAAAGGGGTATATGGAAATTAGAATTTATTTGTTTTAATTTTTTTTTAAAAATTTTTAAAAGAATATTGCAAATACCTCCCCGTATTTGGACAAGCTGAAAGTTTTATCATTTTTCTTTTTCCCCCTTTTTTTTTTTTTTTC
>NW_023643870.1:0-8970 GCF_015228065.2 Penaeus monodon | reverse complement strand
GAAAAAACTAGAGATGTATGAACCATTCTGGGAAAATTTTGATTCGTAGTGCCTTGCAAGCAATCAGATCAAAAATCACCACATCCAGTAGTGAGGGAGCTTCAAGATGGCTTGTACTGATGTCAACACATAAAAAGATAACTCTGTGTGCCAGCGCATGTTGGTATCAGTGGGAATGAGCGAGCTGATCAGAAGGCCATGGCAGCTGCCGCTCAGCCTTGTGATGCTCGTTTTCCTCTCCCACACACCAATTTAAAAACCAGCATCAGGAGTTGTCTTCGTGACGATGGAGGGAAACAATGGAGGCATATCTCCAGAAACAAACTGCGAGAGATTAGAGATGACCTTGGCAGTTGGGTGACTAGCATCCATCCCAACCGAAAAGTGGAAGTTGCATTAACAAGACTAAGAATCGGGCACACAAGACTGACTCATGGACCGATGATGGCAAAAAGTCAAGCACTTCGTGAGGGATGCCAAGAGCCATTAACGATCGCACAAGTAGTGGAAAGATGTGCAACATTCTCAGACCAAAGACGTATGTACTTGTCTCCCCCATATACATGGAAAAATGTATTGGGGGAGGATTGTGATATAGAAAGTCTTATTAGTTTCCTTAGGGAGATTAATATTTTCAATAAAATCTAATCATGCATAATGTTTATGCAATAATTTTATACACTTAGAGCATAATATTTATGCTTTGATTTTAAATATATTTATTGTTATTTGTAAGATATTTATTGATAGATTTTTAAAGTTTTAAATATTTTAATATTTCTATTTAACAAGGTATTCGCCGCTAATGACCTTAGCTGTTGTTGCAGCAGATAATTTTAAATAATCAATCAATCAATCAAGCCCCCCCCCCCCACTGCGGCAAGGCAGCTTCCGTTACTGGGGTCTGAAGTCAAGATTCACTTGGAGCCCTCTTCATTCCATAACTCTGTACTCTAAGACCTTTGCTAAACTACTTGTTTACATAACAGATCTGCATACCCTCCTATATATGTCCATTTCCAAGAACCATTTTAGCAGGCGGGCCATAACACACTTGCCAGTTACATCGATTTAGTCCTCAGTGACTTACCTTAGCATATTTGGACATGCTTTCCACTTCCTGTGGTAGCTATTGGTCTTTCTCTTTTGGGGCTTTTTTTAAGCATTCATCATATGGCACTGCCTGGGAATGACTCCAATAATAAGACTCACTCAGAGCTCTCTGCATATCATAGCTATGTGCTCTTAGGACATTTGCCAAACTGTTTACATGAAGATTTGCTTAAATGTAGACCTATTAAATGTCCGTTCCAGAACTGTTCTAGCAGGCTGACTATAAAACAGGCAGAGAACAGGTTGAAGGCAGCAGTGTTCTTCGAAGTCACCATTGTAAATATAGTAATAGAGATGAGTGATTAGTATCTGCCTGTCTGTTTGCCTTTTGAGCACCCTGGTTCAAAAGTCTCAGAGTAAAGGGCTATCAGAAAATAGCTAGAAGTAAGTATGAAAGCCCAAGTGCAGTACGCCTAAGCAACGGCAAGTTCATGCCGCTAAGGCGAGCTGATCTGTAATACTGTAATGGAGGAAGTGCTGGTTTGGTCACATCATACATGAATTTCACATATACAATTACTTTAATTGAAGTATCATTATCTTGCAGAGATTGTGTTAAACAGAATATGTCACACTGGGACTAATACTGCGTCTTTCTTATGGGGTTTTAGTGTCATCTGTAGGCTGTCAACTTTCCTGATAGCAAGGAAACATAACTAGTATGAAAATTTAGGAAGGTTAAAGAAAAATATGTAGTCCCTGTTCCATTTCCTCTCGCCTTTGTTAGCTCGTCCTCGAATTTTTTTTTTCCTATTACCTTGTGCTGATGCTGTTGTTGGAGTTAGGTGTTTCTGTCAAAATGTTCCACCTCGCTAAGGTTACATGATAAATACTTTACTTGAACTGAAGGTTTATGGGACGAACATATCAGTGAAGAAACATGAAGACTAAGATTGAATTATTTATCTTTTAACATGGTAATTCTCCAATTTGTCCATAGGATTAAATCAACAACTAGCGCACTGTCAAAACAAAATTTACTAAAGATAATGGATTTTCTGTGTAACTGTGTAATTAAGTACGTTCTACAAGCAGTTTTATTTAACTTACAATACATAATTTGGCAGTCTTGTGTTTCTTACACTTAAGGCATAAGGTTGAAAAACCAAAGGGGGAAGAATGAAAGCTTTATCAGCTTCACCAAAATACAAAAATTTAAATTCAAAACCTGAAGCTTTGGAGGGGATTTACGACGAAGTATTTTTTTTTTTTTGCAAAACCCTATTTGGGAGACTTGCCCTCAAATTAAGCTAAACTGAAGTGCAGGCTTTGGCTATAAATTTAAAATCACTACGTTATTTATTCAGTTTATAATATTGCTACTGAAAGTTATGGAAACGAACATATGAAAACATTATATAATTACAACCAGTGAAGATGACTCTCTCCTCTCTCCTTGTCTATTTTGGTTTCCCTCTTTATCCATTCTTTCCTCTCAGTTTTCAACTCTTTCAACTTCTTTTTCCCTACCTCTCTCGTTTCCCTTTTTTTCTACTCCCATTTCTTTCTGATGCCCCTTTCTTTTTTCTCTCCCCGACCCCTCCCTCTGCCGGTGTAGGGACACTAGTGATTGACAGATACTATTCCCTTGGCTGCTTGAAGTTGTTTACTGTGGCTGATTATCAGAATCAATGTCCAGATGATGGAGAGAGGAAACGTGGCAAGCAGCACGCATTTTCGCCACTGATATCTGCTTAATATGTAATATTATTACGTGTTTGATATCAGAAGAAAATTAAAGAAAATTAAAAACCTAAATTAAGTGCTATATCTCAAACTTCAGTGGACTACTTGAACACGGGATCTGGGCGTTTTAGGGTTAAAAGAAGCAATATTAGGCTAATTTCTAGTTTGCCTCCATTCAGTTGTGTCCCATTAATTTCACTTGCTATGTCTGTGAAAAATATATTGAAAAAATAAGTCTATTTACATTAGTTGTATGGGTGGGGCTTCACGTGCATGGGGGTTGTGAAGCGATGGTGTGGTAGCCTAGATAGTGTTAAGTGCTTCCATGCCTTCTCGCTTGCAGCTTCCACCCGGGCTAGCCCAGTGCGAAAAAGGGAGCAGCTTCTGCATAAGTCTCCCTGCCAGGTCACAGCCTCTCCATCATCAAGACGTCTGCAGTGCCTCCTCGTGGCCACCCATGGGAAAATGGGTACCTTGCGGTCCCAGGCTAAATCTGTGGGGGATCTCGGAGCAGCAGGAGGCCCCAGAGGTACGGAGTTTTTTGGCCCACCGGTTGTGGACACGTCGGCTCGTACCAACTCCTGCCCCCTAGCCCCCCTGGGGTAATGGGGCGGCTCGGGGGAGGTGGGCCCTTTGCCAGTCCTCCCTCCCCCCTGAATGACCCTCTGGTAACATCGCACATAAATGGAAATGCTGGGGGGAGGGGTGTTGTCCCTCCCACCCAGCAAGTAAGACGGGCTGTGGGTCCCGCTGGGAGGGCAAATGTCGGGGTGCGGGATTGGAACGAGAGTTACTCATCCCGCCTGCGCCCCGGCAGCCCCAAACCCCCATGAAGCTTGTGGGGGAAAGCCCTCAGGAACCCCACAGTGGATAGGCGGTCCCACAGCCTGCCGACCCCCTTTATTTGGGGCTGTGTTGGGGGGGGCGGCAGAGGTGGCGTGCACCCGGAGTGACCACCCGAGGCTTAACCTCAGGCGTGCTTTCCGGGTAGGCGCTTGGAACATCCGGTCCTTGCAGCAGGATGAGCGGTTACCTCTGCTATCGCGGGAATTGAAGCGACTGGGAGTTGAGGTGGCTGCCCTTTCAGAGGTGAGAAGACCTGGTAGCGGCACGATCAGTGTGGGTGGTTACACCTACTACTGGTCGGGCCGTAGCGATGGTCACCACCTCCAGGGTGTAGCCATAGCCATCTCCAGTCGACTTCAGCCCGCGGTAGTCGAGGTGACACCGGTTGATGAGCGTATCATGGCATTGAGACTGAAGCATGCTTTTGGTTCTTGCCCTTATTGCTGTATACGCTCCTACCGATGTATATAAAAACCGATGTGAAAGAGGCGTTTATCCCAAAAACTCGCATCTGGCAGACGATTGCCCACGGCGAGACATTCGCATTGTTCTGGGCGACTTCAATGCGGTACCCGGGGCTGTGACCGAGCTGGCACGAGATGTCTGTCGGCCCCATGGCTCGGGAGTGATCCCAGCAGCGAGAATAGCCTCCTTCTCTGGGACTTGCTAGGTCCCAAAAAATGAGGATCTCTGGCCCCTGGTACCAGCGCCCCAAAACCCACATCGCTGGACTTGGTACAGCGATACGGGTAATGTGGCCAAGGAGATCGACCACATTCTTGTCAGCAGCGATGGGGGATCCTTCAAACTGCAGGGTTTACCGGAGTGCTGAGTTCTGTGGCACCGACCATAGGCTGCTTGTGGCTACCCTGCGGGTCCACTTCAAAATCCCCGTCCCTCCAGTGGCCACCCTAAGGTTTTTTCACTTGGACAGACTAAGGGAGGAGGAGTGTGCCCGTGGGTTGGGCCACGGCAGTCTCTGGACCGATTCACAAAAACCCAGCAACCTGACGGCCCCAGTTGCTCTGTGGGAGTCCTTCAAGCGTGTAACACTTGAAGCAGCTGCAGGAGTCCATTGGGCGTACACCCAAGGACAAGGGAGAATACCATCTCCCTGAGACATTAGGGGGCCACTGAAACGTGTCGCAAGGCTCGGCTGAATGGGAATCAAGTCTTGCGTCATTCCATGGTCCGTAGGGTTCGGACCCCTGCTGAGAAGGGACAAGGAACAGTCTATCAGGAATCTTGCTGAGGAGGTCGAAGGCCATTTCTTGGTAAATGGGCCTTCTCCCTGCCTACCAAGCCCTGAGAAAACTGAACCCTAAGCCCTCCTCACAGATGACTGCAGTCCGATCAGCGGTGGATGGATCACCTCAGATCATGTTGGAGTTCGTGAACGTTGGCTGAGTATTTTGAACAGTTGTACCAGGGGGACCCTCCAACAGTTAGCTTGGATGCAAGCGATGTGCAGTGCCTGTGCCGGACCCACCCATCAGCGAGGAACCTCCTACCCTAACAGAGGTTAGGCTGGCGATTTCCCAAACTGAAAAAGTGGGGAAAGCTGCAGGCATATGGGGATATCCCTGCTGAACTGCTAAAGGCTGGGGGTTTAACTATGGCTCAGGGCCTGCCCTACAGTCCTGACCCGCCATTTGGCAGTCTGGTACCATTCCCCCCGACCTGTGAGGGGCGTGGTCATCCCTCTCTGGAAGGGGAAAGGGGGTCGATGGGACTGTAGCAATACCATGGCATTACACTGCTCAGCAAACCCGGCAAGGTTCTAGCCCACATTCTTCTGAAACGAATCCGCAACCCCCTATGAGGCACCAGAGACCGGAGCAGTCGGATTTACTCCTGGCAAGTCCACAATAGACCGTTTTACTAGCGCTTCAAGTAATTGTGGAACGCCGTCGTGAGTTTGGTCGTGGGTGCTCGCAGCCTACATCGACCTCAAGAAGGCGTTGATCGATGCATCGGGAATCGCTCAGAGGAATTCCGACACAGATTATTTCCTGATAGTAAGTCTCTATACTGGTACTGAAAGTGCTGTAAAGTGTGGGTGGGGGTATGTCGAATTCTTTCCTGTTAATTCAGGGGTGAGGCAAGGCTGTCCTTGCACCACACTTTTCAACACTTGTATGGACTGGATAATGGGCAGCTACTAGCCAAAGTCAGTGCGGAGCAAACACTAGGCAATATTAAGGTTCAGACCTTGACTTTGCCGACGATGTTGCCATCCTTTCTGATTCCTTGAAATCACTTGTGGCGGTCTTGATGCAAATTTAGCAATGAGGCGAAGCCCCCAGGCCTAGAGGTCTCCTGGACCAAGACCAAGATTCAAGATTCAGGACTTTGGGGGGCCCGTTGGGGAACCCGTTCAGTCGATCCATGCTTGCGGCGAGGACGTTGAAGTCACAGAAAGTTTACATACCTTGGTAGCGTAGCCATATCTTTGGGTTGTCAGGGCAGGAAGTCAATAGACGGATTGGTCTGGCAACAGGAGCCATGAACTCGATCAACAAGAGCGTTTGGAGATGTCGGTACCTATGCAGAAGAACCAAGCTGCGCGGGGTTCAAGGCCTTGATACTTCCAGTTTTGCTCTATGGAAGCGAAAAACCCGGACGCTATCCAGTGCTTGGAGTCTCGCCTTGATGCCTTTTGGGAACAATCCCTTCGTCGGATCATGGGGTACAGTTGGCAGGACCACGTGTCCAACCCGGGGGTTACACCGTGAGACTGGCATGGGACCTGTTACTTTCATAATCCGGGATCGCCAACTCAGGCTATATGGCACCTAGCTCGCCTCCCTATGGACGACCCTGCCCATCAGGTTGTCTCTCTGGCGAGAAAAACCTGGGGGGAGGAGACCTGTGGGACGTCCTAGGAGATCATGGCTTGGGCAGCTCGACGAGACCTGTTTGCGAGGAATTAGAGATGGGCCGTGTGCCTGCCTGGAGACTCGCCTCGAGGGATTCCCTCGTGGCTGGATGCGAAGGGTGGATGCGGCCATGCGCCCCGTCGGCGTTAGCCCCTTGATGATGATGATGTATGCTTGCCTTTTTTTTTTCAGGACAGGGGCAATTTAGAGATTTTTTCTGTGCCTGTAAGAATTTACTTTACATTTCCAAAGTTATTTATGATCATGTTTTTTTTTTTTTTTTAGGGGGGAAAAAGTTCCCAAACACAAAAGATTACTATTGTGTGAAGGGCTTTGGGTGCGGGTTTGGGCCCAGCATATTCTTGTGAACTTTTCGTCATATTACAGTTATTAGATTCTAAGTCCATTCATGTGGTTTCAGACCAAATTTAAAAGGGAACTGACTGCTACAAGTGTTGGAGTTGGGATGGGAACGGGGACCTTCATTTAATTTTTGGCCCCAAAGGGAAATCAAAAAATTGGGCCTCTGAGTAATATTCCTACTCTTTCGTTGTCATTTTGTTTGTGGTAATTTCCATCTTTCTGACACTGTATTTGTTTACTGGCAGTCTAGAGTGAAATTAGGCACTCAATGGGAAAGCTGCGTTAAAAGTATTACTCTTTATTTTTCTCTTTATTTTTCATTGCCTAAATTAAATATAATTTGAAGCTTTCACCTAAATCCAGGGAATTTCTCGCCTATTTGGGGCTGGAAGAGGACTACAAACCCCAATTTCCCGCATTTGAAGGTTTGGGATTTTTATTTAGACAACACCCCCCCCCCTCCATTCCCCCTCCCCCCCCGGTATGTTGACAATTTTTAATACATTGCATTTTCAAAAATTTACATTTTTTCCAGTTCTTTTTTAAACCCCTTTTTTAAATAGGATAATTTAATTATGTCAAAACATAACCTCGGTTTCTACAGAGTACATTTTATTTTAAACCATCATTACTTATTTTGAAGCCGTTAGAGGGGGGGTTGGGGTGCCCACTGAGTATAGTATGACAAGATAAATGTTTAAAATATATATATTTATATATATATATATAATATATAAATATATAATAAATATATATATATATATTATATATATATAAATATATATATAATATTTTAATTTTAATAATATATATATAATATTATAAATATATATATTTAATAATATATATATAGGTAGAATATATAATATAAAAATTTTAAAATTTATATATATATATATGTATATTATATATATATATAATATCAGTGGTGTGTGTGTGGGTGTGTGTGTGTGTGTTGTGTATTTAATTATATATAATATAAAAATAATATAATAAATATATAATATATATATAATATATATTATATTATTTTTTTTTTTGGGGGGGTTTTTGGGGTTTGTGGTGTTGTGGGGGGGTGTGTGTGGGGTGGGTGTTTTTGTGTGTGTGTGTGGGGTGTGGGTGGTGTGTGTGTGTGTGGTGTGTTGTGTGTAGTTGTACAAATTATATTACTTTTATGTATGTTTAGGTTTACTTTTTATTGAAATTTTTAGTAGCTCGGAGTCTTCGCATTTTTTCAATATTATTTTGTTCCAAATTTAATCAACTCTCAGAGAAGGACGTAAAAATGGTGGGTTTAGGCCCTTTCGTTTTTAAATTTTAGCCCAAAGAGATGTCCATCTAGGTGTTGCTTTCAAAATAAAAAGGTGATATGGCTTGGTTTTCGTTAAAAAAAAAACGGAAAAATAAATTTTAAAAAAAAATTAAAGTAAAAATAAAAAAAAAGCCATTGAACCCCACGAACCCAACGAAAAAAACCATAAACCTAAATTTAAAAAAATATAAAACCAAGGCCATTACGAAAAGTAAAAAAGAAGCAATAAAAGATTCTAGTAAAAAAAAGATATTTAAATTTATAAAATAACAAAATTAAAAGGGTTTAAACAAAACCAAAGGGTTGGTAGCAGCATTAACATTTCCAAAAAAATCACTTTTCTTGATATTGATCTTTCCGAGTCGTGTTCCACGCTTACAATACGAGAAAAATAAAATAAAAAAACGGATATGATAGATAAAAATCGGAAATAGAAACAATTTTTCTTGACTTTGTGAAAATTTTGGACCTGAGTGAGGTTCCTCCCCTGTTGTTTAGCCCACGCATTTTTACCTGGCAGTAACATCAGCACAAGAGGCAATTACAGAAACAACGCCTTTTCCCCCGCGCAAAAAGTGCCCTTTTTTTCCCCTTGTGCATTTAAATAAGAAACGCTGAATTTTAACGTTTAATTAAAAATTGGTACGACCGCGGATACGAGTTGAAATCCCGCATTCTCTTTTAAAACCCCCCCCATGGCCGGGAGTAATTTTCTGGGCCCCCCGTTCCCTACGACGATTTTTGGGGGCCCCCCCCCAAAAAAAACCCAAA
>NW_023643869.1:0-8970 GCF_015228065.2 Penaeus monodon | reverse complement strand
TTTTTCCCCCCCTTGGGCAATAAAAAAGGGCTTTTTTCTTGGAGGGAAAAAAAAATTTTAAAAAGTTTTTTTTTAAGTTGAAAAAAATTTTAAAATTTTTAAAATCTTTTAGGGGGAAAAGGGGTCACATGACATTCCAAATATTATTTGCTTTTTTTCTTCGTTACTAGTTACATAGATTCATCTGCATTCTTGCAGCGTGCAATTACCAGTTCATTCTTTAACTAAACGTTTATGGCAATACCCCGTACTTTTCTGATTTTGCTTCGGTGCCATCCATGGAACTGATTTTGGAATTGGATTCCTTTTGAGCTTGACCCCAACATGGTAAAAAAAAATATCATTTTTCAGAAATGAGGGTAAGTTTTTTCTGATTTCATGTTCAATATCCTAACAGGGGCGGACGCTTCCTATGATTAATGCAATAATCTCAGCATAGTCCTGAAGGGGTCGTTATCAGAACATCCAATCTCAATGGCAAATTTACGTGCAATATTAGAGTGACTAAGGGGATTCTGCATATTTGTGGGAAATGAGCTTAATCTGGACGCTCCCGCTGACTGGGGAGCATATCTGCTTGTGAAAGAGAACTAATGGAATTGTGGGGTGTGAGTTGGTTTGCTTGAGAGTCGATTTTTTTTCCAGACCTCAAGACAATTTTTTGAGGTGTTATTGTTAATGGTTTTGTAGGAACTGTTCAAGTGTTAATTTCTGATTTTTAAGTTTTTATAGTAATCAGTACTACTTTCTTTTATGTCCATGTATAATGTTGCTTAAAATCTCCCATGCATATTGTGCCGTGATTTCGAAATTTGCAGTGTTCATTTTGAAACTTCTACGCCTTGCGAACATTGTACAGGAAAAAACCGAGGTGTTCGAATATGTAAAAAAAAAGCTGATATTGCCACATCAAAGTCATCAGAACTTCTGTACCAGTTTATGCGGTTTTTGGTGTTTACAGCTTATGCGGTTTTGACGTCACTGACCTGTCAATGGACCTGTCAATCCTGTGTTCGTATAGGAGTAGTACCCTATAATTCTAGGGCGGTTTTATTTTAGTGGCTGATGTGAAGGGCTCTGTAAGCAGATATCGTCAACATTAGGTTAGGAATATAGTTAAAGCAAGTTATTAATTCTACCCGGGGGTTTACACTAGTATATTCCATGAAAAAAAGTAATTGTTTTCTTGTCCCCATCCACCTTATGATTAGCTGATTGGTTAAATCTGTGTTTTATGAAGCCTTTAGCCTGCATTTTTATTGATAGCAGTACATATCTGTGTTGGATCTTGTTTATTGCAACAGATTCTGCGCATTTTCCTCATATTGATATTATGCTTTAATCCATAGCTGACGTCTTTTTCTGTTTTCCCACAGTTCTTCCGTTTCCTGCACATCTCTTCAGCTTATTTTCACTGTCGTCACCGGGGGCTTTCAGATTTGTCGATAAAAATCGTCAAATATCAGACCCATGGTATTTTCAACATCAAAAACATCATTAGGAAGCACATTTCCCTGTCTATACTATCACTTTTTCTTTCCATTAACTTTTTTTCGCAAGATCTTGTCAGGTCTCTTGTCAGGTCCATTTCTTGATTTTTCACCAATGGTTACTTCTGGTCAGTGTTTCCGGGGGGAAGAGGTGTAGGGGGGGGGAAGGGCGTCGCCATTCAGTGGTGGGATGGGTAGCGGCCGGGGGGGGGCAAGGGGGGGGGGGGGGTGTGCGCGTGGCGCTTGGGTGGGCGCAGTTAGGGTCAGGCCGTCACCCCTTTGGGCGTCCGCACCTACGCACCTTTACGAGGGGGACGGTGTCTTCGTTGTCGTTGTCCTTCTCGATGTTTCTGCAGGACACTTCTTGTCTAGTGAGCTTGGGGCACGTCGACCAAGGTTTCTTTCCTCGAAATTTTAGGGCTACAGGCGTACTATGGCACCTGTAGCAGGCCACGCCTCCTAATCTCCAGGGGTCAAATGGAGGTCGGCTCTAACATCTTCCAAAAAATTTGGGGATTACCTACAACAAGATCCTATTAAGGGCGGGCATCCTTCTAAATCCCCTGAGCTTTAAAAACACAGAAGATGCATGCTCCTTGGGGGCCTCCTCGGAAACCAGGTATTCCCCGTATCTTTTGCTGTTAGAAGAGAAATCCCCGCAAAAGTGCCATTAACCATCAAGGCCGCATAGTTTTTTGTTGCTGCCCTTTCCCTCATCCACCTGATTTTTACGCGGTAGACGGTCTTATGTACCTGTCTTGGGGAGCAACGGGTTTGCTTTGGTTGATCTTTTCTCCATTTTTGGTTTGTCAGTCAAGTTGCTGGAGTCATGTGATACAGTCTTCATTTTCCTCTTTTTTGTCTGAACGAGTTGGAACCCTTATCAGCACCGGGATCGGCAGGGAATCCTTATTCATGCCCCTATGCTCAGTGGAATCAATCCCTCCAAAGGGGTGGGAGGGTTAAAGTGGTGGTAGCATTTTTTTTTTCTACATGTCTGTATGGCGGATACATAAGCACAATTTGTGTAAGATAATTTTATCTGACCTCGTAGGACCTCTGAGTTTGTCCCCGGCCCCTCGGCCGTGGACAGGTCGTCCCCGCCTCTGGGCCCACCATGGGGGTTGGCCAGACAAGCGCCCCCGCATCAGCACTTACCCTACAACATAGTAATGGGGTACCTTTACATGTGTTGTGAGTTGTTAGTACGTTGACTACCATTATATTCACCAACAGTCTTTACAGTCGGTGACAGGGGGGTCACTGGCATCCTTTGGCTCGCAACACAGACCACAGTCTCCAAATTCGCTCGACCATGCTTCCACGATCGACCAAGTCATCAAAACTACCTGAGTCATTTTTTGGGCCTTTTCTTTTTCTTTTCCTTCCCTTCTCCCATAAATGTTTTAAGTGTATGTGCAGTCACTTGGGTTGGTTTCTTGGGTAAAAGTACAGAAAAATGGCACATTCTCACACTATTCTTTTGACCTTAGTTTCACATTACTGTGTGATCACGGTAAAATTGGTCAACAAACATGAATATCGTTCACTATTTAAAGTATTAAATTAATTTCTTGTCATTAGAGATTCTTATTGTTTAAAACTACATCAAATTTAACGTGACCTGACCGCACTTTCTCTCTCCCTTCCGGTCGGTTGTGAATGGAAAGGGCCAAGAGATGACTGTTCTTTTTTCCCCATAATTTGGGTTGTTGTTGTGTTGACACCACGGGGATAACTATAGGCATCGTTACACTGCTCACTGGTGACACGTTCTATCGGCACTAGAGTGGAGCTTGTGACGCGTTTTTTATATAAATTTATTATTTATGAAAATCCCTATATCATAGTGCACAGGGATGCACAATAAAACCTGGGGTTTGCGTAAATCGCTTAATAAATCTACTCTCTGACGTTACAATAGTATGTACAAGTAAAACCAAAGTTATTCATACGATCGGCATCTTTCGAGTTGGTGTGACCCGTAGTTACATCTGTTGGACTATGGTTTAAGCTAGAATCATTATTCGCATATTAATCATGCCTTCTCACCCCCAGAAGTCACTTGATGTATGGGTAAATCCCAAGTGATCGTGTGATTGTGGGAATGTCATGAGTGCCCATCACAGATATGCAGAAGAGAACTGGTTATTTATAGATTTCCCAGCCCCAGTTTGCTTCATTGTATGGTATTTGGGATAGGACCCCCCCCCTCGATGAAGTCTGACATGCCAATAGATATGGTACCTCGGCAGTTCAGAATGTCTGACCCCGAGAGATTCTTGCTGAAATATTGCTTTGAATATTTTTCATGTCACCATTCATTAATCATGCATCTGTCCCCATATCATTAAATGTGAATTCAATGTGGTAGTTGAAAATTTTGTATAAACATTGTAATTTACGCGTATGTTATACTGATAGTTAATCTCATGTTGTGATTCATTCTTTGTATGAGCTCCCACTCTCACTTTCATTTTCATTCACGCTTCCTGTTGCTCCCCCCACACAACCCCACACACCCACACACACACACACACACACAACACACACACACCACCACACACACACACACACACAACCCCACACCACACACACACATACAGACACACACACACACACACACTCACTCACTCACTCACTCATTCACCCACATAGAACAAAAGACACTAAGACCTTTTCATTAATAGGGTATGTTGCTGTCATAGTTGCAGGCGTATGATCTATGATCTAGATGTATCTCTTTTGCCGCGATTTGCCCGTGATGAATGACTAGTACATGATGACAAAAATTTTCTTCTCTATGTCGCGACAATTGGTTCAAGTAAATTCTTGTGGATTTCTGTTGTCGTTTCCCTTATTACTCTCATATTATCAGAGATGATTGGTAGTTAAAAACCAGGTCCATGCGGATCGCTATGACATCTCCCTCTCCTATTTCTTCTTTACTTTGGGAAAGTAAAACACAAAACGAAAAAAGACGAAAGTAAAGTAAAAACAGCAAATTAGTGTAGTGGTACTTAACACCCCTCTTCTCTGTTTCCTTTCTTTTCTCTTTCTATCTTGGCCCTTACGTGTAGGATCTAGTTCCCCGACTATATATAGCAGTCGGAACCGACGATAAACCCACACGGCACTGAAGGAACTTGCTGCAGAAACCTTTGGATGCTGTGGGAAGGACATCACCAGAAGATTGCCAGAAGCCCTTTTGGGCCAAGATGTTCATTAGAGCAGGTATTAAGCCACTCCAGGATATAGTGGAAGGGCGCCACTTGCCGGGGGGCCCGTAGAGCCAGCGAAGACCAGGAACTCACCAGCACAGGTATCAGACGCCCCAGGATGCTGTGGAAGGGCAAACCGCCTGCCTGGGTGCCCGCTGATCCAGTCAACTCCAGGAGCTCCCCAGCACAGCTATCAGCCTCCTTGAGATGCCGAACACCCGTAGATCCAGACGAAGGTTATGAGGACGTATGGACGAGTATGCAGCCAAGACAGCCCTGGACGAGATCTGCGAGGACATGTGGATGTCAAGGAGGACCTGTGCAAGACCTTCGGGGACGTGTGAACGTCGAGGATGGATAGATTAAAACCAAGGACCAGAAAGAAGAGGATGAAAAGGGACGAGCAACTATGAAGAGCCCCCAAGGACAACATACACAAGAACGAGATGACCAGCCAAATTGGGTCACCCTTTGGGCCAAACTAAGCACCTCGAGGGCGAGGCACGAGTAGGTGGCTGAGCAATATGGAGAATATTATATACTTAATTATATATCATATAATATTATAGAGCAATATTATATACAGGATACAGCCACGTGGCTCTAAGTCGAGAAAAAGAACTAACGACTCAGCGAGGGTGTAGATGACGATTTTATCTAACCTCGTCTGACCTCTTATTTTGTGCCCAGCGCTCGATGTGACCAGATCGTCACCACCTCTGGTCACCAGGGCTGATTGGTGGACACGAGACCCCACACAGCACTTCCCCTAAGACATCATCTCGTGTGTTCCCTTACTATGTTGTACTCTTACAAAATAAAGATTCAAGCTGTTTATAAAAAATACAACTACCCTGCTAGACATTGACTAGGGTTCCATGCCTCTTACAATCAATACAATTTGCTGAATATACACCCACACACACTCTGGGATAACCCAGGTGGGGGGGGTTTATCCTATAAAATCGTCCAGAACACAGGAGGAATACTGACGATGCCCTGCCTTGGTTTTACTAGCTTAGAAACTAAGGAAAGAAATATCTTAGTCTAGTTTTAGTCCTTTATTTACCACCCTGGCAAAATGCAAGGCTGGGCAGGCTGTGGTATATTTGAGGCATGGCCATAACATTATATAATGGTATTATATTTGAATTTTAGGCTATACATTTTTATGATAAGTACTATACAGTTAAAGGAAACAAACAATTACACAGTCCCTTATCTATCATCTGCCACGCCGGTGTACAGCTTAGGCATGGAAAGGCATTTCTACATTTGATTGCGGTCATGTGATACTACATTCCAAATTTAGGATACAATATATGTATATCTTCTAAGACATCAGATGATATAAAAGGGGTTACATAGTTCCTCATGCCTCAGCTTGGTGGTTTGAAAGGCTGTAACACATGGGCCCATGAGATATAAAGTACAAGTGTTCACTTATATTTTTCCCTTTACACAGTGTACACTTAGTTTCTTCAACATTACAAACTGTACTGACCTGGCTTGTTTTGTTTTATATAAACATAGGTGAATGAATCTTGCACAAAACGTCATAGTGGTTTATGCTACAGCTTTCAGACATTGAGAATTAAATCCTCTTTGAAGGAAGCTTTAATGAGGTATAAAATCCCAGAAAGAGGTACCCTAAGACCTATATCCACACTTTCCTTGCCACATGCTGACTTGGGTGGGATCATGGCCTCGTATTTTTGCATGATACACGTTTATCCTGATGTAATTTGCAATTTTTCCTGCAGTGTTAGAGCCTGAAGAGCACTCTGTGAATCGCAGAAAATTACCCCTGAGCCCTGTTTCATGAGTATTCCTGCCAACTCAGTTTGCGTAGTGCTAGCCCAGTCATGAACACTCCTACAGCCCGGGTGCTACAAAATATTGTTTTATTTACAAAAAAAGGGCGCATCATGCTCTGCTCCTAGACTGTAAGGATCCGTCAGTGTGGGCATTCATATGCATTGGACAGATTTTCAAGATGCTCATTTATAATTGTCTGTACAATGGAGGGATTCTCTAATTGATTCGGCACTTTTTTTTTCTCTCTTTCTTTTAAGTCCCCTGTCCTACAAGGACGTTGGCGATCATGGAAATTTTCCCGATTTCTTGACAAGTTAGAGTGGTGGTTTGCCCTTGCCTTCCGCCGGTGTTTTAATCGGGGTCACCATCTCTATTTACCCG
This sequence comes from Penaeus monodon, assembly GCF_015228065.2. Lineage (NCBI taxonomy): Eukaryota > Metazoa > Arthropoda > Malacostraca > Decapoda > Penaeidae > Penaeus > Penaeus monodon. Next base: position 2,060 of record NW_023643869.1, on the reverse strand, counting down.
GTTCTGGGACTGGCAATGACTTGGGTTGGCTTACCCACCCCCGTGGCTAGGTAAGCAATCGAGGTGAAGTTCCTTGCCCAAGGAACAACGCGCCGGCCGGTGACTCGATCCCTCGATCTCAGATTGCCGTCGTGCGAGTCTTGTGTCTGATGCTCTAACCCCTCGGCCCCCGCGGCCTAATGATTTGCACTAAATGTGGTATTTATGTTTCAAAACCCTTGTTGTTCTAGGAGCACCAAGAATGATCCTCATGTCCTCATTTTGAACATAGTTCTAAACTAGTCACCTCTGATTCCTTGAACAATACTAGGTGCAATGCATGATAATCTATGACTGACCATATGTATGACAAGTAAAAGTCTTGCAATATTGACATTAATACCATGGTCTTTGCCAACAAGTGTCCTAAGTGGCTGCAGCCGTTCACACAGCCGTTTCTTCAGGTTTTTTGATGAGCTCTGCATCACTGACAATCACCCTGAAATATTTGTACTGATGGGAATGATCTAGCTCAATGTCTTATAAAGAAAACCTGGCAGAGGGATTGTCTTTGGGTTAAGTGTCCTGTTTTTTTCAGTCGAGATTATCAAGATTCTCTTGCATTCACTCCTTGGATGAGGATTTAATGCAATTATAATCAGCATAGCAAATAATGGAGTCACTGCCCTCAAGTGGTATATCACCTAGTAATATATGCATTAGGATATTAAATTGCATGGGACTAGAGGTGTGCCGAGTTCAAATACTTTTGTATAAGTGTTCTTAATCCCCCTGAAGAAAACCTGAGGTGATCAATTCGACAGATACATTTGAATCCATGTTAACAGTTTTCCCAGAATGCCAAGGCTAGCTAGTTACTCATGGATAATTTCTCTGTTTGCAATATCAAAGGCAGATTAAAGATTAAGAAATACGGTCTGCATGCCTGGGTTTGAGTTTGTTAAGTACTCTGCAAAACAGTGCTGGCTGCTACGTCCTGGGAGAAATCCATGCAGTCTGGGGGATAACTTATGCGATACAAAATTCTGTTCAGAATTATTCTCTCAAATATTTTGAACAGGCAGGAGGTTAAAGAAATGTGCCTGTATTTGTCAGTATTGGGTTTAGGTATAGGAATGATTAAGCTTTTAGTGCATACAGGTGTAAAAGTGGGTTGCCTGGTACCTGAGCAATGAGGCGAAGGACTTTGTAAGTAATGCCATCCTCTCCAGGTGCTGTTGCCTTCCTTTCAGAAGGGGATTACTCAGTTTCCACTTTTCGGCAAAGTCGGAGGGGGCAATAGCAGCACAGGCTACTGCTATATTAAAATTTCTATTTATTTTCGATTTATTGAGTTGATCTTTTATCCCTTTTGGAAGTGAGTTTAGCGGAGAATTCCCGGCCCACTGCTCTAGCAGCATATTAGCCTGTCTTGTGGATTGTGAAACTGCGATGTTGTTATAGCTTTACCTGTCAGCCTATCAATTATTCTCCATACATCAACTACAGAAGTTTATCTACTGAAACTTTGCAAAAATGCTTTCCAGTGTTTACTACGAATCTGAGTTTTAATTTCTTAATTCTTTGTTGGCTTTAAGAAACTGCAGAAGATATCTGCCATCATATTATCTTTTAACAGTTAGCAAGCTCATGACCCCATCTATGTCCTTGGCCAGAACTCGGTCATTTATCTACCTGGGTGCACGGGAGGCCTGGGGCCTCTTTTTCTTCAAGAGTATTCGTGAACAGTCCCATGTGTTATAGTAGTCAATGACAACTTTAATTAGATCCTGAGAGAAATTTTCAACAGTTGTTATTTTATAAGTGTTATACCAGTCATAGACTCGTGCCTTGAAGTGATCCTCCAGGCTCGGTGGGATAATGATTTTGAGCCTGATTTAGGGGCTGTCTACAGTATAGTCTGTTCGTATTGCAAAGTGATCACTAACTAACTCTCGTAGCTGTGAAGTACAGAATTGCCATGACTAATTTTGCCAAAAACGTGTTCTAACCTGCCACTTCAAATGAGTCTGCTTCTATGTCATATGTGCAGGATCTACTATAATGAATTTTTTTTTTTT
>NW_023643868.1:0-8973 GCF_015228065.2 Penaeus monodon | reverse complement strand
TTTATTTTCTTTAAAAATTTTTAAATTTTAATTATTTTTTTTATTTGGGTGGGGGGGAAATTTTAAAAAATTCCTTTTAAAATTTTTTAAAATATTAATTTTTTTAAAATTAAAATTAAAACTCCCAAACTTTTTTTGGGGTTGGGTTTTGTTGGGGTGGTGGGTGTGTTTTGGGGTGGGGGGGGGTTTGGGGGGGTTTTAAAAAATTTTTTAAAAATTTATTTTTAAAAATTTTTTTTTTGTTTTTAATAAATATATTTATATAAATTTTTATATTTTTTATAATTAAAATTATAATAAAAAATATAATTTTTTTTTTTTTTTTTTTTTTTTTTTTTTTTTTTTATTAAAATAAAAAAAATTATTTAAAATAATTTTGAAAATTTTAAATAAAATTAATAAAATTTAAATTCAATATTATTATTAATATTTAAATTAAAAATTTTATATAAATTTATAAAATAAAATTATACAATTATAAAAATTATAAAAAAAAAAACTTATTTTAAAATTTTAAAAAAAAAATTTTTTTAAAAATTTAAGTATGGGGGAAAAAATTTAAATAATTTTAAAAATTTAATAAAATCATTTCTAAAAACCTTTTTTTTTTCCCGAGGGGAAAATTTATTTAAAATTTTTAATTTTGGAAAAAAAAATTTTTAAAATTTTCCCCAGGTTTTCAATTTTTTAAAAAAAAACCCCCCACCCCCCCACCCCAAAACCCCCTTTTTTTTTTTGGGGACGTTTTCCCCAAAATTTTTTTTTTTTTTTTTCCCTTTTTTTCCCCCCCCAAATCCAAAATCCAAACTTTAAAAATTTTTTTCTGGGGCCCACCCGGGTTTCCTTTTTTGCCCAAAAAACCCGGGGGGGTTTTTGCCCCCCCCAAAAATTTTCTTAAAACCTTTTTTTTAAATCCCCCCTTTTTGGGCCAGGTTTTAATTTGCCCACAATTTTTGGGGGGTTTAGGGCCCGGGTAGAAAATAAAAAATATATGATCTATTTTATTTTAAAAGGGGGGAGATAAATTTTAATAATAAAAGGGGATAAATATAGTAAGAACAACTTATCCCCTTAAAAGGTCAATACCCCCTGCAAACGTTAAAACCCCTTTGAGCCCCATTTTAAAAAAAAGGGGGAGGTCATAAAAATCTAACCACCCAGAGCAGCTTTTTTTTGGCCTTCGACCGTAAAAAATTTGTCCCCTTTAAAAGGGGCTTTTAATTTTGGACCAAAAAAGAACCCCTGAGGGGCAAAATTGGGGCTGAAAGGTGGATGTGGGATGTTTTCCAAAAAATTCCGTACACAGCTCTTGTCTCCCAAAGCCCCATGACCCGTCCCAATTGTCCTTGGGGAAGAAATGCTTGCTGAAATTTTTTTTTTTTTTTTTTGGACATTTTCCCCCCCCAAACCCTTTATAAAACATTTAATTTTTTTCCCTTTTTCTCGGGGAAATCAACCACAAAACCCCTTCTGCACCCCGAAGACAGGGGCCCCAGGCCCTTTCCCCCCTAAAACATTAAATTTTTTGCTTTGACTAAACATTTCCACCCCTGGGCACCACTGCTGTGTCTGTTTTTTGTCCTGGGGATAAAATTCCCCGGGGGGTTGAACCCCTTTTTTCACCCCTTGTAAAAACCTCCCCCGGCAAAAGCTTAAAAAGCCCTCTCCCATTTTGTTTCAAGATTTCCCCTTTGAAATCTACCCTTGTTTGCTGTTCCCTCGGGCCCCCAATGGTTTAGTGACCCTCAAGGGGAAAAGATTGTTTCCCCCAAAACTCCCACCAGAATTTTTTAGGCAAAAACCCACAGAGATTTTGATTGTGTCTGCTACGGATTCAGTGGTTTTTCTCTATTTTTTTCAATCATGTCGAAAAAAAAGGCTAAATTTTTTCCCCCACAACTAAAATTGATGGCCTGCCACTGCAGGGCTCACTTAATTTTCCTTTTCTTCTACTTCTGAATCACTTTTTCCTTTTGTAGTTATTGATTTTTTTTAGGCTTGTCCCCAAAAATTTTGTTCCAGACCCAGAAATTTTTCCCTTTTCCCCCAAACCTGTTTCACTGTAATTAGTTTTTGTCCTGCTTCGTTTTGAGTGGTTTCCATTTGCTTAAAAGGGGGCTTGATTTTTCACCCTGGAAAAATTTTTAAATTTGCTTTAAATTTATTTTTAAAGGGTTTTCATTTTTAAAAAGGGTTATAACTTTTGGAAAAAAAAATTTCCCGGGTTGCATTGAAGGAAAAACCCTTTTAAAATTTTTTTTAGTTATGGACTTTTTTCAAAAACCTTTTTGAAGTCCCCTGTGTAAAATTTTTAAAATGGTTATATTAAATTCTTTATATATATATATATAAAATAATAATATTATATATATAAATATTATATTTTTAATAGAGTATTAGATATTCTATATTATATATGTATAAAATTTTATAAAATAAATATATCTATTATATATTTATTTATATATATTATAAAACCCAGGGGCTTCAAAAAGTTTTGTAAAAAAAGTCCAAAACTAAAATAAATTTAAAAGGGTTTTTTGGGCCCTTCAAGGGCACCTGAACATTCTTCCCCCAAACCCCGTTAAACATTTAAAACCAAACCCCTTATAAAAATAACCATTAATACACTTGCTGCCAGGTAAGTAAAGCACCTTTCAAGCAACAGGGAACCCACTCAAATCGAAGCCAGGACCAAACAAATTCACAGTAAAACTAGTTGGGAAAAAGGCAAATCCTGCTGTCTGGAAAGGGTTTATGGTGAAAATCCCCCTAAAAAAATCAATAACCTAAAAATGGAAAAGTCGATTCAGAAGTAGAAAAATAAATTAAAAAGATGACCCTCGGGGCAGGCCATAAATTTTTTGTGAGGAAAATTGATGTTTTTTTGGGGACATGATTGAAAAAGATAATAAAAACCACGTCAAAAGCAACACCCCCCAACATTTTCTGTGGGTTCTGCATACAAAATTTCGGTGGGGGATTTTGGGGCTAAAAATTTTCCCCCTTTTAAAGGGGTCCAAGCCTTGCTTCCGATCCCCAGCAAACAAGGGTCATCTTTCAAGGGAAAGTCTTGAAAGGGGGATGAGGACTTTTAAAGTTTTTCTGAGAATTGGGGACAAGGGTTAAACAGGCTCAACCAAAATGACCCGGGGACAAAATTCAGACCGCATTGGCTCCCCCGGTTGGAAGTTTATCCCCAAGAAAAATCTGAATGTTTCAGGGGGAAGGTCATGGCCACTGTCTTTTTGGGAGGGCCAAAGGGATTTTGGGGGGTTGGGATTTCCTCGGAAAAAGAAAAAAATTAAAATTTGTGCTTATTAAAAAATGGTTTTTTGAAAAAACCCTGCCCAAAAAAAAAAAAAAAATTGCAGCAACCCCCCTCTTCCCCCAAACAATGCACCGCCCCTTTGGGGTTTGGCAGAAAAGAGCTGGGTTACTAAATTTTTATGGAAACATCCGACATCCACCTTGCACCCCCCAATTTACCCCCCAACTTCTTTTTGTGTCCAAAATTAAAAATTTTTAAAAGGGGAAACAAATTTTCCCATCGCGAAGATGAAAAAAGAGCTGCCTGACAGGGTTTCAGATCAAATGACCCTCTTTTTTTTAAAGAGGGGACTCAACTTTTTATAAACGTTTGCAGAGGCGAAATTTGCCCCTTAAATTTGGAGTTAAGTTAAAAATATACTTATATATATATAATATAATAAAATAGTAATATATAAAAATTTAAAAAATTTTTATTAAATAATTAATTTTTTATATATATAGTTTTTTTATATAAAATATAAGTTTTTAAAATATATTTTTAAAATTTAAAAATTTTTCTATATATTATTTTTTTCTTATAAAATATATAATATATATTTTAAAATTATAAGTTTTTTTAAAATATTATACATATATTTTATATATATTTTATATATATATATATTTTTATCTAATATTATATATAAAATCAATATTTTTATAAATAAAATTATCTATAAAAATATTTTTTTATTTTTTTAATATATATTTTATAGTAACACCCCACACACACCCACACACACACACACCCCACACCCCCACACCCCACACAAAACCCCCACACACACACACACACACCCCCACAAATATTGTATATTGTATGTAGGGTAATAAAATTTTTATCTATATATATATATTTCTATATATAAAATATATATATATTGTATATAGTTTATAAAACCCACACACACAAAAATAAAATATATTTATATTAAAATATATATATAATATAAAATTTATTTTATAAATTTAAAAAATTATTTTTAGAAAATTATTTTAAATTTAATTGGGGCCCCCGGGGGCCGAATGGTTTAAGCACGGACTAAAGACTGCCCAACGGCAATCGTTTTCAAAGGTTCGAGTCATCGCCGGTCCCGTTTTTCCCCTTGGAAATGAACACCCCTCGATTCCCCTACCTCCCCGGGGGTGGCAACCAGCCCAAGCCCTTGCGGTCCCAAGCCGGGATAAAATGGAAGAATGTTTTACCTAAATGGGTAACACCGGATCTCCGGGGAAAGGAACTGGGACCCTACCACCCCTTTCACTCCAAGATGACAACTTAAACCCCTTTAAATTTCATTTTTGTCCACGGCGGCTCAAACATAAACCCACCGTAAAAAAAAAAAAAAAAAAAAAAAAAAAAAAAAAAAAAAAAAATATTATATATATATACACTATAAAAACTTATGTAATATATATTTTGAAATATAATGTTTTATAAATATAAATATAAAATATATATATATATTATATAATGTACCCCCCCCACCACCACACCCCTACATATTTTTATATATTTTAAAAAATTATATAATATATTTTTAAAATATATATATATAAAAATATTTTATAAAATATATAAGTTTTTAAAAAATATGAATAGGTTTTATATATAATAGTTTTTTAAAATTTATATAATTATTTATATATAATTTTATAAATAAAACCCATAAATACCCCCCAAACCCCAAATATTATATACATATAAAAAAACACAAAACCCGACATATGAAACATCCAACATATATATGTATAAAAAATAAGACACACCACACACACCACACACACCACAACCACCACACAAAACCCCCAAAACCACACACACACAAATTATTTGGTGTGTGTGTGTGTTTTGGTGGTTTTGTGGTAGTGTATGTGTGTGTTTGTGTGTGTGTGTAGGGTGGCAAAAAAAAGGGGGTATTTCATAATTTTTTTCCCTACCCATTTCCCCCTTATCCTAGAGGTGAAATTTTGCTGTATAATGAAAAAAAACCAATCTCCAAATTATATATTGATTTTCAATCCAAAAACCTCATCAGCGGGGCTTGTAGAATCCAAAAGGTTCGTTTAAACCATGAATTGCTTCAAAAAACCCGTTTCCATCACCCTGGAAACTTTTTAACCCCTTGAAAAATGACTTCAGGACAAAGAGCTAAAGCCCAAGGGTCAGGAGAAAAGGTGATGAAAGGATGTCGAAACCCCAAAGGACTGGGGTTTAAATTGAGAGTTGGGGCCCGGGGGCTTGCCCCCTTTAGGAGGCGGACCCCTTTTTGGGGCAACGGGGGCCTCTTATTTTCGGGAAGCCCCCCAATTTCGGGCACTGAAGCCTGGGAAGGTTGGAGTGTTTTTGCCAGGAAACCTTTCACAAACCCCCATTCTTTTCCCCCAAAAGTCTGGGGCATGACTTTATCTGCCGGGGTGGACACTTTCCTTTTTTTTCTTGGGAGGGGGGGGGATTGAGTAAAAGTGTTTTCTTTGTTATGATTTGGGCCTTAGTTTCTGGATCATAGTAAGGGACCCAAATATCGCCTCCCATAATTGGTCTGCCCAAAAAATTTCCGGGTTTTTTCCCGGGCACTTTGGCTAAAAGCCCCTTGGGAAACCAAGGGAAAACCGTTCCTGCTTTTAAAAGGGCGTAAGTCCTGGGAACTCATAGACAAAACTTTTAAAAAGGGCAGAGGGGCCAAAATGATCATATCCAAAAAAAAAAAGAAAAACACTACTTTTGGGGCTGTTACGATACGGTAATATTCCAAAAGGGCATCCCCCTTGATTGCCTCTTCAGGGGAAATTTGGGGTGGGAAAGCCTTTTTCCACGTCCCCGCCTAGCCTCAACTGGGTTGCTAATGTTTAAAAACCGCCCTAGTTTGGGCCTCCTCCTTACTCAGGGTATGAAAAAAACCATGCCCCTAAAAATCCGTAAAGGGGAATCGGCCAGGGAGAATTTTTAAACGGGGCACCCCCTTTTCACAAAACCCACCCCCACACACACACCAAAATTTATTATAACTTTAATCACGACATATTCATAAATATATATCTATGCATAACCGCATAAACATTTTAACCCAAAATATATAAAATTTAAAATATATATAAATATATATTTTATATATTATATATTTTATATAGAAAGATTAGATAGATAAAAATAGATAATGATAATAATAATATGAAAATAGATAGATGATAATATATGAAATTGGGGGTGCGTGTGTGTGGGGATTTATATAAATATGTATCTATTTAAAAAAGGATGACTAAAACCCCCACACACCCCCTAAATTAATATATATATATATTTTAATATTTTATAGATATATATATATATATATAATAAAATATATATATTTTAATTTACAAAACCCCACCCCAAAACTCATTTTAATAAATATATAATATATTTATATATATATATATAATATATAAATATCATATCATAGGATTGTGTGTGTGTTTTTTTCCTATTCTTTCCTTTTCATCATATATATACATAAAAATATATAAAATAAAATATATTTTATTTTATAAAATATTATTTTATTTTTATATATATATATACCCCCCTCGATATATAAATATAAAAAAAAAAAACACCCAAAAACAAAAAGAATAATAATAAAAAATTTAATTTTATTTTTAATTTTATAAAATTAATATCTTATATATAAAATATATTTATTTTAAATAATATATTTTAAATATATTAAATTATAATATATTTTTATAGATATGTATAATAACATAATTTTATATATAGTTTATTATATAAAATTTTTAATATATATTTATATATATAATCCCTAAAACACATACTATAACACATACCGGGCGTATTACGGAAACTTTTTAAAAAAGCGGCAAGATATTCCTCCAAATTATTGGGAGACTGCGAGTTGAAAAGGAGCCTGGGGGTTTCCCAAATCAATTTATTTTTTTCTCCCTGAAAAACCCCTCTCCCCCAATGATTAAAACAAAAAAGATTTTTCCCGGGCTTCGATGGAATAAGTGAAAAAAGCGAAAGATCAGTTTAGTGGCGAAGGATGGGGGAGGGGCCCACGGCTGCCCCAAGCATGAGCAACCGTTTTTTGGATTGATATACCATACATAATAAAAACCCTACCCCAAACCACATCCCCATACCATACCCCCACAACCCAAAACACACACACACACCCAACACACACACCACACACACACAAAACCACCACACACACACACACACATATATAGATATATATATATAAAATTATTATATAATTATATTATATGTTTTGTATTATATATATAATTATTATAAAATAAAAAAAATATATACTATAACACAAAAACCCCAAACATACAAAAAGATATGGGAAAAAACACCCACCCCATACAAAACCCCAAACACACACAAAACCCCCACCCCCCCACACACACACACACACACACACCACACACACCCCAACCCCCCACCACACACACATAATAATATAATATATATATAATAATTATTTTATCTATTATATATTTTTCCTGAGTGTGTGTTGTGTAAAAAAGGGATGAAGAAAATGAATATCTTCAAAATACAAGAGTTTTTTACCTTTTCGTTGGTCTTCGCAAAAAATACTACACAGAAATACAAAGAAAAATATATCATCGTGGGACAAAATGCATGTTTTTACCCTATTCGTTTGCCGCAGTTTGTTGCCGTGCCTTTGGAAAATTTTGAACCTGCCCGTCCGGGTTTTGGCATTATTCTCCTCGCGATGTAGCTGTTCCATAATTTTTTTTTTTTAGTTTGTTCAGCCCTCCATGAATTTTTGCTTCCTTCCAGTTGGGTAATGTCCCTTCATTAATTTATCACCAGGCAGGAATCCGGGGTGACGATGAGTCGAGTTCGCGATCCGGGTGCAAAACCACGGTTTGTTTCCCCAAAAGTTGCTGTATCGCAAGCTGCGGGGATCGAAACAAAACTAAAAGGGATTGTTTCCGGGCGTTTTCTGTCACGATTAAGTCTGATTTTCCCCATTGCGGCAATTCCATGTCTTCCGAATTTCGCGGGCCCCGGGGAAATGTTACATGACGGTAATGGAGACCATTACTAAAGAGGGGGCGGGTTGTCTTCTTTCTGATTTTGCAGAAAAAAAAACTCTGGGATCTTTTGTTTTTAAAAAATAATTACATAGGCAACCTCCCTCAAAAAATTCGAGCGCAGATCCCCAGTGCCGAGGAAAACCCAAACACACCAGATTTCTTTTTTTCGGGTTTGGGTGTAATGGATATAATCCCCTTTATTTTTAGGCTTTCGTATACGAGAAACTAGACCATTGTCACCCATGGAAAGTGCCCAGAAAAAGGGATTTCGATCCCCCCTTCCCGGTGAAATGGATTTTTTCGTGAAAGGGGAAAGACCTGTTGCGCATGTTCAAGCCAACCTCCTGGGGGGCAAGGCGAGGCATCATCTACGAACGAACCCAAATTTAATGCTGCCCATTATTCCTGAGTTATTTCCCCTCCCGTTTTCCATGAAAGGGGGGGGACCCCTGGGGAGACTATTTTTTGCGGTATCTTCCCCAGCAAAATTCGAAATAGCCAAGTCCACCTAACTTCACTAAGCGAAGGAAAGGGTTCCCGGCAGTGGAAATTTGGTTTTTAAATTTCCCTGGAGCCCCCTTTGAC
>NW_023643867.1:2500-8973 GCF_015228065.2 Penaeus monodon | reverse complement strand
ATATATATATAGGGTGTTGTGTGTGTGTTTTTGTGTTTTGGGTGTTTGCATTGGGGTTTTTTATATGAGTATATATATATATTATAATATTTTTTTATATTTTTTTTTTTTATATTATGCCCACACACACACCCCCACAACAAATACCACATCACCACGCACACACAACACACACACACACGCATAAAATTATAATTATACAATATACATTATATATATATATTTTTAAAATTTTTAATATATTAAAATATTAATATATATAATATATATATATAATTATATTATAATATATATATTTATTACTTTGTATATGTGTTATTAAATCATATATATTATTTTATATATATATATATATAAAAATTTTTAAATATTATATTATATAATCACAACACACACACACACCACACACACACACCAAAAACACACACCCCCACACACACAAAAACACACACACCACAAAAAACAACTACACGCACGCACACATACACACACAACAACAACTATATATATATATATATATTTTTAATAAAAAATATATAAATATATAATAAATTTTAATATAAAATAATAAAAATATAAAATTTTTTTTTATTTTTTTTTTTTTTTTTTTTTTAAGGGGTGGGTTTCATTTTGACCCGCCGTGCTCACAACATGATACTTAATTGTAGTTTTCTTTTGTTGTGATGTTTTCTTGAGTGAGTATGTGGTAGGGTCCCCAGTTCCTTTCCAGGGAGAGTTCGTTGTAAACCTTTTAGGTAATCTTCTCTCTATTTTATCCGCGCTTGGGACCCCCACTGATTTGGGGCTGGTTTGGCCACCCAGGGGCTGGGTAGGCATCAGGGGGAACCCTTACCAGGGGAAAAAACGCGCGGGCCCGTTGACTCGAACCCTCAAACCAGATTCCCGTCGTGCCATTTGAGTCCGATGCTGAACCACTCGCCCCGGGCCTTTAAATTTTATATATATTATAAAATTTATATTATATAATATTATATATATATATATCCTATTATATTATTTAATACTAATTATATATACAATATAGTATATATATATATTTTATATTTTATATATATATTATATTTTAAATAATCATGTCTATATCTATTTAAAATTATAATTAATATATATATATTTATTATTATATATTATATATATATTATATTATATATATAATATATATATAAATTTTTTCCGGGGGAAAAAGACAATAAACTGCACCCTGGGGTTCCCTTTAAAACAAGGATAGCCCCTATTAGCTCCCTATGCCAGGGTTGCGGTGAACTGTGGGCAGCGGGCAGTGGAATCGGGTTTGAAAAACCCCCTTGGGTTTACTGATTACTGATTTCCCCAAAAATAATATGTCTGGCGTATTGCATGTAACTGTTTTTAAAAGCGGCAAGATAGTTCCTCCTAGTTAGTTGGAGACTGCGATTTGAGAAGGACCCTGGGGTTTCCCATCAATTTTCTTTTCCTGAGAAACCTCTACACAATTTTAAATAAAAAATTGATTTCATACCACATCGCCCGTCGCGTGGGTTTTTCAAGGGGCGCGTATTCAGTGGGCACCAGGTTTGACAATTTTTAAATAGCATCTGGAAGACAAAGAAAAAAAGAAAACCTGCCCAAATTAAGAAACCATTAAAAAAATCGGAACGGGGAACTGGGGAAAAAAAAAGAGATGGGTAAATTACAACTGTCTGAAACAAAAGGTAGATAAAAATTTAAAAATACTATGAATCAGTGAGCCAAGGGAAAAAAAAGGTAAGGGAAATTTTCAAACTAAAGGAAACAAACAGTTCTTCTTTTCTGGAAAAAGAAGAAGGAAATTAGGTCAGGGAGTTACTATGATTCTCATAAAAAAAAAATGCAAATGCCGTTGGGGGGGCCCCCAATAAATGATCGCTTTTTGAAGGTGGGGAATTGCAAGCGAAACCTCATAACTTTGGGGATTATACATTTGAAAACCCAAAACCAACATTGCAGGTGATGAGGGATGGAAAATTTTTATAACACTCTCCAAGAAACTTTAGACAGGGTCCTAACAAGATAAAAAGGTGATCATGGGAGACCTCATGCCAAAGTGGAAAAAAGGTCAAAAAATGACACCTGTGGAAAATTCGGCCTTGGAGATATAAATGAAAGTGGTAAAGTTTTTTTATTGAATTATGTAGTACAAATATCTAGTTATGCCAATCTTTTTTCCCACCACCCCCCAAGACACTTGTACCCGTGTTTTCCCCCGGGGCAAAGGATCACGCAACCAATTGACTACTTATGCTGAAAAAAAAATAAAAAAAAATTTTGTAAAAAAAAAAGCCAAGACAAGACCGGTTCCGACTGCAACAGTGACCCCCAAAATACTAACTATCGTTTAAAATGGGACCAAAAAGATGGTCGCTAAAACTCTTATAAAAATTACGAATTACAGTGTCAAAAAAATTTGAAGTAATCAATCAATGGAAAGATAAAATAAAACCCCAAAATGAGATTGGGAAAAGAAGGAAAAAGAACTCCTGTGGCGCTGCTTAAAAACTTCCCCAAAAAAGAAAAAGAAAAAAAAAAAAACTAAGTGAAACTGAAACAGAAGACCCCTAAAATAAAAGGGGTATCAAAAATCCATTAAAGAAGTAATTTACAAAAAAAAAATAAAAAAAATTCAAAAAATTATTGCGACGAGATAAGGAAAAATTTTTTAAATGAAATTGCCAAGAATTGAAAACTGTTCTATCAATAAGAAAACTAAAAAAACTCTACCAAGGATGAAAAAATCACCAAAAAATTTAAACCTACAATGGACACTACAAAACTAAGATGGATTTTTTTTTGGATGGAAAAGAATTCGGGGAATAGATGAATCATATTTTTTTCAACCTATACAAAAAAAAATAAAGATTAACAACAACATTAATTACACTCCATGACATGAAGATAAAACCACCGCCCTGCTAACGATTATAAAAGCCAAAAAGAATTAAAAAACCCAAGCCCGGAATAAATGAAAAAACAGCAGAACTAATCAAGTACTACAAAAAGTGTTAAATAATTCTTCTAAATTTTGTACAAAATTGGAATAAAAGAAAGATCCAAAAGACTGGGTAAAATCAGCCCTTTGCTCCCATCCAAAAAAGGTGACGCACTCCAAAACAACAAAAACAGGAAAATTGCATTAATAAGTCAGAGCACAAAATTTTTTTGAAAATTATTGCTGAAAGAATGAATTGAAGTTAAGAAAGAAATTGCAGACGAACAAACAGGTTTTCCCCTGAAAAGGGACCAGAAACCAATTCTAATCTATATTGATCATAGAGAAAAATAGAGAAAATCAAAAGACCTATACCTGTGTTTTTTAACGATTACTTTAAGGGTTTTTTTATTGGGTTTCCCCGATATCCTCTGGAATAACAGACATATAAAATTTCCCAAAAACATCATCCAAATAATAAAAGCCATTTATGACCAACAAATAAGCAGATGTAGGAACCACTATGGGGGTTACAGAGTGGTTCGAAGTTAAAAAAGGAGTGCGACAGGTTGCAGTCTGTCTTCGCACCTCTTTAACATACATTCTGAAAAAAATTATGAGAGGTGCTCTAAGAATTTTGAAGGAACTGTAATTTTAGGAAAAAAATTCAAATCTAAGGTACCCCCGGGGTAATATAGTTTGATTTCCCTAGTATCATGCTCAACAGTACTGATAAAATTAGAGAAGCAAGCGAAAAGGCTGGCTTGTTTTTTAAAGCCAAGAAAAACTAAGATCTGAAAATTCAAGATAAACCGGGAATGAACAAAGATAACATGTAACAATCAATGGAATGGTTGTGGAAAAAAGTGAAGTTCATTATCTTTTAGCGTTTTAACAATCATATGATTTACCGGGAAAAAAAAGAAGAAATTCCCCTTTCCAAAAAACGCCACAGTTTCTCTCAATAACATCTGGAAAGACCGAACTTTCCTTACGGACAAAGCTAGGGTTTTTGTCATTAGTTTTTTTCCCAAATTTCATCATATGGTTCTGAGTGTTGGGGGTGAAGAAATATACAAAAAAAAATCAAAAGTTTTTTAAAATTTTGGGTTACAGAAAGGGACTACATATTAACTGGACAAAAGAAAAACGAATGATGAAATGCTGAAAAAATAAATTGTAAAAAATGGCTGTTGGGTTCTTTAACAAAAGGGAATTAAAGTTTATTGGTCATAGAGGAAGTAAAAGTATTGAGAAAAACTTGCTGACAGGGGGTGGTGATAGGAAAAAGAGGAAGAGGTAAACCGAAGCAAACGATCGACAACATCAAAGGTTTTTGCGGGCTGTCGATGGTCAAGTGGAAAGAAAAACGCAAGATCGAGTTTACTGGGGGAAGGAGGGGAAGGTCCCACGGCTGCTCAAAAAAACATACCTTATTGTGTTTTATATATATTATATATAATATATTATATATATATAATTATATATTATATTATATATTTTATATAAGTGCCCCGTCCTACAAGGACGTTTTGGCGATATGGGTTTCCATGATTTTCTTGATAAATTTTGGGCGGGGGGTTTCCGTTACCTTCCGCCCGTGTGTGTGTGTTGTATACATAATATATTATATTTTGTGAATGTGTTGCAGTGACATAAATATATTCTACATAATCTTCTCCTCTCCTTCTTCTCTCTCTCTCTCTCTCTCTTCTCTCTCTCCTCTCTCTCCCTCTATATATTATATATATATATATATATATAATAATTATAATTGGTGTGTGTTGTGTTGTTGTGTTTTGCATGTGTGTGTATATATCGTACATATATTATTTATTCACCCACACCACACACACACACACCCCCACACACAACACCCACAACACAACACACAAACACACACAACACACCAACACCACACACACACAAAAACACCAACACACACACACACAACACACCCCACCCAAATTAAATATATAATATATTAATATATATATAATTTATATATAATATTATAATTTCTTTATTGTGTGACATATATTTATATATATATATATAATATATATATATATTATATATATTTTAATATATATATATTATACATATATATATATTAATATATATATATATAATATATATATTTTTATATTATATAATATATGTAGTAGCACACCACACACGCACACACACCAAAACCACCACAACACCCACATATATATATAATATATAAAATTTTTATATTATATATTATATATATGTATTTACACACACACAACACACACACACCACACACCCAACACAAACCCCACACACCATAATATATATATATAATTTTTATATTATATTATATAAAATATATTTTATATATTAATATTTTATAATATATATATATTTTTTTTTTTTTTTTTTTTTTTTTTTTTTTTTGTGTGTACATATATATTTTTATATAATAATATTTTATTAAAAATTTTTTATATTATATTTTTGTAATATATAATAAAATATTTATTATATATATTTTTTTTTTTTTTTTTTTTTTTTTTTTTTTTTTTGTGTGTGTGTGTGTACATATATATATATTAATATATATTTTATAATATATATATATATATATATATATATAATGTATTATGTAGTGTGTGTGTGTGTTGTGTGTGTGTGTGTTGTGTGGCGTGTGTGTTTTTGTGTGTGTGTGTCTGTGCGTGTATGTGTGTGTGTGTTTTGTGTGTGTGTGTTGTGGGGTGTGTTTGTGTGGTGTGTGTGTCTGTGCGTGTACGTTTATATATATATATATATATAAAGATATATATTTTATTTTTTTTTTTTTTTTTTTTTAACGGAGGTTCATGTTTTGCCGCCGTGGTCACAGCATGATGTTAATTGTAGTTTTCATGTTGTGATGCTTTTGGGAGTGAGTACGTGGCAGGGCCCCCAGTTCCTTTCCAAGGAGAGTGCCGGTGTTACCTTTTAGGTAATCTTTCTCTCTATTTTTTTCAGGGCTTGTGACCAGCACTGACTTGGGCTGGCTTGGCCACCCAGTGGCTAGGTAGGCAATCGAGGTGAAGTTCCTTGCCCAAGGGATATATGCATATATATATATATTATATTTTTAATAATATAATTTATATATATATTTTATATATATAATATATATAAAATTGGCCGCGGTGGCCCGAGGGGTTTTAGAGCATCGGACTCAAGACTGGCACGACGCCAATCTGAGTTCGAGGGTTCGAGTCACCGGCCGGCGAGTTGTTCCCTTGGGCAAGGAACTTCACCTCGATTGCGAAACCTACCCAAATGGGGGGCCAAGCCAGCCCAAGTCGTTGCGGTCCTAGAACCGGGTAAATAAGATGGGGGACTCGTTAAAAAACACCGAGTGGAAGGCAAGGGCCAACCACCGTCTAAACTGCCAAAAAAATATGGAAATTCTGATCGCCAACGTCCCTTTTAGGACAGGGCACTGTCCTAAATACACACACATACACACACAACCCGACACACACAC
>NW_023643866.1:0-8973 GCF_015228065.2 Penaeus monodon | reverse complement strand
TGGGAAAAAATTTTGTGGAAACTTTCGGTGAATATCGAGGACGAGCAGATTACACCAAGGACCAGGAGGATGAGGACAACATGGACGAGCAGCCACGAAGTTGAACCAGGACGACGCACGAGAACGAGACGACCAGCCAAGTTAGGTCACCCTTTAAGGCGCCTCGAGGGCGAGGCGCGAGTAGGTGGCCGAGCAATATAAGATGTGGATAAATTCTATTTCTGTTACAGGATGTGGATAATTCTATTTCTATTACCAGTGAGAGCAGGTGGCTGTTTTCCACGTGGATCCTAATGTCCCAAATAAGAACCACCCGCTCAGCGGGGCGGAGGTCACTTTTATATCTGCCTCGTCTGACCGGGAGTCCGTGCCAAGCTACCGACGCGGTAGAGTCAGCTCTCGCCTCCCTCCGGGGGAGTTCGTGTCAAGCGACCAGCGCGGTAGGTCAGCTCGATATTCCGGATTTTCCCTGGCAGAAAGTGTCATGTGACACTTTGTCTGGTTTCACCACATCACGGTCTGGCAACAAACACATTCTAGTGTTTGTGGACAATTTTTCTCGCTACTGCGAGTTGGTGGCGGTTCCGTCAAAGGCTGCGGTGCACGTCACGAAAGCATTTCATGACGTAATTTGTTGCCGTCACGGCTGTCCACAATATTTAAGCTCGGATAACGGTACCGAGTTTGTAAATCAGGTGTTAGCCACTCTCACGCAGCAGCTACATGTGACGCAGGTGAACGTTTGGCCGTTCCGTCCACAGGCTAATGGCATTACGGAACGTTTAAATAGATCCATTCTAACCATTTTGCGTCAACTGGTGGACGACTGCAAGGACGATTGGGACGTTCTTCTCCCTACCGTCCAGTCGGCCATCAATTCTACCTATCACTCTTCCCTGGGCGATAGTCCGCACTTTCTTCTCACGGGACAGGACAAGCGGCTGCCTTACGAACTCCTGGAGATGAGGCCGCGTCCCTCTATGCGGACAATTATGCTGAGTATTTGGTTTCTCGCAGCAGCGAGCGTTTCACAAGCAAAGGCGTTCCTGACGTGTCTCGTGACAGAATAATTGAGTACCAGCATAAGATCGCTCGTGCGAAGTCTATCGGGGTCGGTTCCTTGGTATTTAAGAAAAATCATGCTCATACTACTATTCGGCCTAAGCTTAGTCCGTTATTTGTGGGTCCCTACAGAGTTGTGGGCAGTAAAGAACAACAAGGCAGAGTGCAAGTCTGTCGCTGATGGCTCTGTGCAGTGGTTCCTTTTTGACGTCCTAAAGCTGGCTGATCAGTATTATGAGGTCGGGGAACATGTTTTTCTCTCTTTAGCTCCTTGCTTTGATACATCATTTTTTTTCTCTTTTACTTGCCTAGCCCTCGAGATTTAAAGCGATTTTGGGGTCATATATGTTTTACCCCCGTAGGGTTTTTTTTTCATTCTATACTTAGCTGCGATTGAATTATTACCTGCACCCTCCTTCTGGAGGGGAACCATTATCATCCTTTTCCCATTTTCTTGAAACTGGTTTGTGTGTAAAATTCTTTTTTCGGGGGCTTTTTGAGTGGTGAGGGGATATTGGCTCCCCCTTCCAGGATGCGTTTCCAATTCTTTGGGGCCCACTCCTCAGGGGAGGAGCCTCGCATCGCCCTGCCGCGAAAGTAAAAGGACCCCCAACCGGGGGCTGTGGTTGAGGCCCTTTGGGGAAAGGGTTTTTCCTAAAACAACCCAATGTGGAGTCGGTTCTGCTATGAAACTCCGCAAGGGGGCTTTCCAACCCTTCATGCAAAACCACAGGGCCCTTTTTTAATTTTCCTTTTCGTGAAAACCTTTCCCCATAGTCCTTTTTTGATGCCAAAATTTTTGGGGCCTATTAAATTCGTATTTATCATGACGTTTTCGGGAGTTAAATTTTTTCTTAGGGCCTCTCACTCCAACAGGTGGGGCCCGGGGCGAGGTTTAAATTCCAATTTTTTTGGCAATTTTGCCCCACGTATTTTTGGGATTTGGGGATACGACCTCTTACATCCAAATTTCGGGAAAGGATGGGAAAAGTTTATCGCCCTGTATTTTCCACAGTTTGATCACTCCCTCATGCTGTCAAAAACCTCGGGGAAACCAATGTTCGGGAAATTTAAAGCTCCCGGTTTTTAAAAGGCTGTGGAGGTAAGGTTGGTCAATTGTGGGCACAGTAAACAAAGTTTCTAAATTTCCCTCATTAATTTTTAACTTTTTTTTCATACAGAGCACAGTCAAAAAAATTACCAGCGATTGAAATTTTGGGGCAACAGCCCTCATGTCGGCGAAAGGGTTGAGGGGGTCGCCTGAGGGTTATTTCGCCTGTTGACATGGGGCGGTACTTAAGGGGGTTCTTATTTTTGTAAAGGACTCTTTCCCTTTAAAAACGCCCCGGGTTTTTACGCTAGCCCAGGTCTTTTCACTGCCGGGGGTTTTTCCCTGTTTTTTATTCCAGTGCGCCTTTACTATCTTGGGGGTTCCCGCGTACCCCCCTTTTCCCCCAAAAAAAAACAGTTCATATTACATGGTTCACGTGCCTCACACATTTATTCTTAGAAAAGCTAGGAGGTCATGCTCTATCTTTCCCTTCCTGGGACTTTTT
Organism: Penaeus monodon; assembly: GCF_015228065.2. Taxonomy (NCBI): domain Eukaryota; kingdom Metazoa; phylum Arthropoda; class Malacostraca; order Decapoda; family Penaeidae; genus Penaeus; species Penaeus monodon. Next base: position 6,355 of record NW_023643866.1, on the reverse strand, counting down.
GGACCCTGTTTGAAGCCCCCAAGGACACTTTCGTTTTGGATTTTTTTAACCTTTACCTTCATCTCTTAGACCCATCTTTTTCCCCGTGCTCTTGTTTCAGGGGGCGTCACCTCACTCTGTTCCCTTTGAGGAGGTGAGAGATCAAATCTCGCCTTTCTGCCACTTTGCGGCAAAAACTGATCTATTTCTATAATCAACGGCCGCCCCCAAATTTTCTTGCGAGGAGCTTTTAGCCCGATAGGTTATTTCAGGGAACCTTTGCCCACCTATTTACTTTTTGGGTTGCGTTTTTGGGAAATTTAAAAATTCCGGCAATCAATCCTTCGCACGGTGCACTTCAGAACCCTTTAAACGATTAGGCCCGGGGCTCCCCAACCTTGCGACAAACCAACCGGGCCAATCCCGGAGCTGCATCTACGGCACGTTTGTAAGGTTCAGGGCGCGGGCTTGGGGGGATTTTTCAGATTTTTGCCCTAAACTTCATCTATCCGTTTATGTTTCCTTGTTAGGCATGTTTTTCCCCCTCTTTTTAGTGTTTGGCGGTGCTATGGGGAAAAACGTATTTGGATGCAAAAGGAGGAGGATCGCTCGGCCCTTTAAAGGCCCTCGAGGGTGCTTTTTGTGCCCCCCCTATCACGGACCATCCTTTTTACAACAGCAATGGGCCATAGGCCCGATACTTTTACCTGTAGTTTTTTTCTTCTTTCCAATCCTTTTATCGGAACGCCGAGGTTCAAGAGTCTTTGCGGTCGCCTTTTCATTTTCCCGGGCCCATCCCAAAAAAAAAAAAAAAAAAAAGGGACATAAAACATAAAAAAAAAAAAAAAAAAAAAAAAAAAAAAAAAATCGGCTTTTTTTTAATGGTCGTGTGCTGTAGTAACCCCCCCCCCCCCCACCTGTCATATTTTCTTTCCACCTATCTTTGGCCCCCGTGTTGGGATGGTCTGGGTTTCTTTAGCCTTGGGCATCATAAACCCCCACCCCAGGGCCCGCGGCCCTGGCGAAGGAAACCCTGGATAGCAGAGAATCAGGAAACCCCCATTGGAGACCGTCTACAGAATATGGCCTACGACGAGGGCTTCGCGTATACGGCGCCGTGGACCCGGGGCACCGGGGAAAAGGGACAGGAAGGAGGACGCCGGGACAGGACGGAAGGTGGATGAGGACGCGCGCCCTGGAGGATGACGTTTACGGGGGGGCCCCCCAAACATTTTTCGGGCGGGGGAGTAGGCCCGCCTTGAGGGGAGCAGTCTAAGCTCCCCGAGGGCCCAGGCAGGGTAGGTGGCAGAGCAGTGTGACTCTTAAATAGTGAAATCTGGCCTGGCGGGGGAAATCCAAATTTAAACAAGGGGTTTTGGTAGGCCCGCGTGACCTATAAAAGTAAATCTGCCTGGGGCCGGGGTGGCACCATTTTTAAACAGGATTTTTGGTAGGCAGTTTCTGACCTCCTGGGTCATGACCCCACCCCTGGAGGGGGTAGCCGAGGGGAACAGCTGTGGCCCCCCGCCCTAGGTGGGAAATGAAACCCCAAAAAAAACCCGAAGGGGTCAGTCCTAGTCCGTTTCCCTTTGAACCCCGAAAACCTTCCCTCCAACCCCTGGGGCTGACGCCGCCCCCGCCACGCCCACCTCGTCAAGACCCCCTTTTTAAACTAGGTCTGTTCCTCAAAAAGGGAAAAAAGATACATTTTCCCCTGGGCCGCAGATAATATGTGGTGTTCTGATCATTCAAATTAGAGACCATATAATATATATTTTTATATAAAAATATAATATAAAAATATATATATATTAAATATTTTATATATATATATAAATACTGGGTGGGGGTATATATATGTGTGTGTGTAAAATATATATAATATATATAATAAATATTATATATTAAATATAATATATATCTATATATATATATATATAAGTATGTAAATTTTAATGTAATTATAATATTATAATATATATAATATATATAAATAAATTATTTAAAATATATATATATATATTAATAATATATATATTATAATATATATATATATGTTAATATAATAATAAATTTTAAATATTTTTAATTATAAAATATAATATAATAAAATATTATATATATAAAATATATATATATTATTATATATATTTTATAATTTATATATATGTTAATAATATATAATATAATATATAATATATATATTAAAAATATAATAAATAATTAATATATTTATTATTTTTTTTTTTTAATATTATATTAAATAAATAAATATATAAAATATTAATAAAATTTTTTTTTTTAAAAAAAAAAAAAAAAAAAAAAAAAAAAAAGGGGGGGGCCCGGGCCCCCTCGTCTTCGGCCCAAAACAAGGTAGGCTAGGGCCCGTTTCCAAGGGTCGTGAACACTGAACAGTCCAAGAGGCCCGGCCCAAAGGTCCCCGGGGAAACCCCAAGTGGCGAGGCAGGGACGAAATAAACCAAGTTACAGTCTTTTTTTATTTACAAAAGTTTTTCCCCGTACACTTTTCTATGGGCAAAATACAGGGGAAACCAGCATGCACACTGCCGTACGTTTAAAACAGGGCAACACAAAGTTTATCAGGCCCAAAAGGGGACACGAGGGTCTTAAAGGCAGCCCCAATGGTCCCCGGGGCTTGTTCCTCTGTCCTCCGCTCAACCAGCTGCGTCATTTTTGCCCAGGCCCCTTTCATTTAACACGTTTCGCACAGAGACAAAACCACGGGATAGCACTATCCCCCCTATCAACAGACGCCCCGTCTGCTCTGTCATATTAAACCGAAAAAAACTACAAAAATTTAAAAAAAATTTATTCTCAAAAAAAACAAAAATTTTTCACAGCGTGGCTTTCTTCGTCTCGCGGGGTCCTTGGAGGAGGTGTGGGGGGGGGTAGATTGGAGGGGCACCAGAGGGGATCTCCTGCCAAAGCCCTGGTATGGTCCCCATTGAGTTGCTGATCGCCCTCCCCGTAAAATCCCGTCCTTCTCGGTCAGCGTCTCCCCCGTCCTCATCGCCGCTACTGGGCTTTTTTCATCTTCTTTTCACCAGGGCCCCCGGGAGTAGTTCCTGGCCCATGGTAACCCCAGCCGGTCCACGGGAAAACAGCGGTCGTTTTCGCCCTCTCAAATTTCGATAGGTGACATAGAGAGGGCCGTCCACCGTATATGGCCCCTCCCAGGGGCTCTGGGAGGGGCCATACTAGCCTCCGTACCACTGTACTAGCCTCCGGGCTAGTACAGTAGTAACGTGTGGGCCTCTCATCCGAGGGTCGGGGGTTCGCGCCCCGCCCGGGGCCCGCAGAAGTTAAACTGCCCCCGGGGTTTACTGTTGTGGCGGGGACCACGGCGGGCAAGGACTCGGTTTCCCGCGATTCAGCAGCAGCCCCCAAAAACTGAGAAAAATCACGCAAAATATGCACACAAGAATACCATTGTAAAAATGGAACCCAAACCAAACGTAGCTTCGGCGGAGCCTCGTTTCCGACGGGGTTATGGCCACACTCTGTCCCTATGTTGTACTTCCTTCCCTCATGCGGGGGCATAGGTCTCCTTCTGGCATGGCCAGCTATTGAGTTTTTTGCCACGAACTCGTCGGTGAAAATTCGCCAGGTTAGGGGCCCCCGGGGGCCCCCAAAGTCCGCCATTTTGCGGCTTTTCGGTGCCCCAAGTCCTCGGGGAAGTCGGAACGGCCCCACCCCAACCCAACTCTTCGCCCCCGACGATTTCTGGCGCTCCACTCCTCAAAAGGGCCCCAAAATTCACCGCTGGCATTTTCTGGGTTTTGGAAAATGGTACCAACACTGTAACTCCCCCCTCCCGGCCCAACAGGCCCCGCCCAACCGCTACGCCATCACCCCACTGCGGGTTTTGGATGGGCCCCACGGGGCCCCTTTACCCAGTATCATTTTGAAGTCGACACCGGATTTAGACTCGTCCTGGGGGGAAGGTGCCGATCACCCTAATACCTCCGCACAGCCAACCTCTGGAAGCAAGGGTACATCTTCACCAGCACCCCACCCGCTTCCGTCCAAGGTCGCGCACCCTTACTCTGCGTAGGTAGTCAAGGTCGCAAGCGGGGCTCGTCCCAAACGGCCCCATACACCGGCAGCCGCTGCACCCTGCTGCCCACGCCAATACAGCCTCCATGGTCCCTTTAGCTGCACACAAGCCCCCTGCACCAAACATCTCTGTGGGGCGTTGGAAGTGCAAGTGGCCAACATATCAGGCCCCACTAGGGGTTTTTCCCCCCCTTCCCCTGCAGGGGGGCTGGCTTCCCACTATGAGGGCCCCCCCCTGCACATGCTGGTTTTACGGCAGCTTACCCCGTTGGGGCCCCGGGAACCGAGGACGGGGGTTTCGGCCCCCCCTCCACCTTCCCGGTTTTCCGCTGTACCACTTCCCTTTGCCTTGGGACATGCACTCGGGTGGGGACCATACTTTCACGTCCTTGCGCACTGCGGAAGGCATAGAATCCGTCCGGTTTGAGAGGCGTGTTCTCCGCTCCCCCGACACTGATCGTCTGTGCCTTACCTCCCGCACCCCAACACAAACCTTGGGAAAATGTCGGGGGTCACCCCCTCAAGCTACCTTCTCCATTTAGCCTTCCGGCCCCGAGGTCACGGGGGGCTGGAGCTGGCCCCAGGGCCACGGTTGCCTTCAGGAAGGCCCTTTAACTCCAAGGCCCCCACCACGCCACCCGCAGGGCCCCGGGGGCCTCTTTACGTAATTTTTTACTGCGGTCCGCAAGCGCAACAAAGAAAAACACGGCCAGGACCACAATATCTCTTCCGCAGCCGGGGTAGACTTTCCAGCGCCCAATCTGCGCCAAGGGACAGTGTCTCGCCATGTCACGAGCCGCTTTTCAAGTGGGCCCTAACCCCGGCCTGGTGGTGGTGCCCCAAACGACGTTTTTAAAACCTCCCCCACACTGGTGTAAGGGCATGTTGGGAAAGCCGGCAGTGCCCCCAACACTTCCCCGCGGGCCCTTTGCGCTGTACCCGGCGGGCCTTCTCTTCCGGCCCAGCCCTGGGAGAGCCCGCATTTCAAATTTGGGGGAAAAGCCTCCCCGGCCCCCTTCCCCCCGTACTCGCTGGCTTGCTTCAAGAAAGTCTGGGGCCCGGGGGGTGCGGGGGGAGAACGCGGCCGTGAATAACCGCCCGGGGGGGAGGAAGGGGGGAGGGAGGCAACGAGGCGGGTTGACCGGGTCGAGTTTTTCCGCCACCTTACCCAAAAAGGGGGGGTTCCCCTGGGGCCCCCGCCTTCTGCAGTGACCACTGGCCCGACCGGGGCGAGGCCCCGGGGGTTTTCCTTTCCAGACCCCAGGAGACCCCCCAAAAACGACACTCTGGCATCGTTTCCAGAAAACCCTTGCCTTCTTGCTTGCAACTTATATCGTGACCCGCCTTTCCCCCTTTACTTCCTCCCTCAGGCCCCGAACCCGACCTTCAGAGTCTGCACCTCCTCCACAGTCAATCTTCCGCGTTGAGGTTTCGGTGTAGCTGGTTTCCTCTTCAAAGAGCAAAATGCTCTGTAGCACCTCAAAAAGTTGGAGAAATGTTCCTGCTTCCTTTCTCATCTCGACGAGTGGATAGAGGTGGGGTTTTTCCCCCCTTTTATTTTTAGGGGTTTTGGTGTCTTATCCTTTGGAGAGAATCTGTTGTGGGTGTGAGTGCCCCCAAGGGATGGTGGGTTTGGGGGTGAAGTCGGTAAGGGGGGGGGCAGGCCCCCAGTGGCTAAGGGCTGGCATCCTTGTGTGCTGTGCTGTGTAGGTTTTTTGTGGGGGACGGGAATGCTGATCTCGTTTTTTGGGTCTGCGGCTTTAAAACACTAGTGCTGGCAAGCGCGGGAAAAGAGGGGAGCCCGCGTCCAATGAGGGGGACTGGGGGGACCGTGGACCCCAACCTGGTAAAATAGCTGAACTCAGGTTTTCGGGGCGTGCTGCACAGGTATCCCCCCCCGAGAGTGAGCAAAGCGAGCGAGCGAATACCTTAAAGTATCCGGGGGCCCAGTTAGAAATGGATGGTTTCCTCCTTTTTTGGGGGTTTCTGGGCTTTATTCTTGGGGAGAATTTATTGGGGGTGGGGGTGCCCCCCAAGGGGGTGGGTATTGGTGGTGAAGTCAAGATCAAAGGGGGGGGGCAGGCTCCCCAGCGTAAGGGGCTGGGGGTCCTTTTGGTGCGGTGTTTTCAGGTTCTGTGGAGGATCGGGAAAGCTGATCTCGTTTTTTCGGCTTGCGGTAAATACACTAGCGCTGTGCAAACGCGAGGGAAAAGAGGGAGCCCGGTCCCAAAGAGGCGGACAGGCTGTGGACCGTGTGAAAAAACCCAACCCCCTTTTGGGTAAAACCCCCCCCAAAAGC
>NW_023643865.1:35000-38184 GCF_015228065.2 Penaeus monodon | reverse complement strand
AGTTTTGGTAACATTTGATTTTGTTATTAATATTATTATATTATAAAATTATTATTAAATAAAAATTATTTTTTTTTTGTATTATTATTATTATTATTATTGTTATTATTAATATTATTATCATTTATTTATTTATTATTTATTTATTATTATTACTTTTTAATTATTAGTATTATTGCCAAAAATTATTATAACTGAAATAATAACTAATATAATATAAGATAATAATATAATATAATTGTTATAATATTTGTTATTAATATATATTGTTATATTTATATTATTGTGTTATGGTAGTATATTGAAAAATAATTTAATAAACAGTAATAATTACATATACGATATTATTAATATATATTATATAATATTTATTATAAAACGTTATTATTATTGTTATATTATTTGTTATTACTATTATTATTGTTTTGTTATTAGTATGTTTAATATATATTATAACTGCATAATTGCATAATAATGATAATATTGCAATAATATATATAATATTGCAATAATATGTAATGATGATGATATGATGATAATGATGATATATGATGATGATATAGATAATAATGATGATATTCATGATAATATGAGTGATATAACAGGAATTGTTTCCATATATAATAAAAAAGTAAGAAAAAAATCCCAAAAGTCGAAAAAGCGGCAAAATCTAGCGAAATAAGCTTTTGAGAGTATCCAAATGAGTTTTTTCATTCTTTGTGATTTGTGATTATTAGTATATATGATAATAATTACCAAATTATTAATCATAAATAATGATGATATAAGTGAGAATAAAGAGAATTTGGATAAATTTGATGATTATTAATATTAATTATATAATTATTATATAATATATATTATGTTATTTTATTATTATTATTTTATTATTGTTTGTATTTTATTATTATTATTATTAATTTTATTATTATGATATTATTATTATTATTATATATTTTATTTTTTAATTTATTATTTATTGCCAAAAATTTTTAAATGTAATAATAACAATAATATAATATAATATATTATATATAATATAATTTTTATAATATTTTTATTAAATTATTTTATTTGTTATTATTATCATTATTTTTTTTACTGGGTAGTATAATTGAAAATATTATTATAACGTATAATATCAGTAATAAGATATTAATATAAATAATGATATAATATATTATAAAACGTTATTATTGTTTATTATATTGTTATTATATTATTATTGTTGTGTATTAGTATAGTTGTAAAATATATTTAACTCAATAATTGCAATAATAATGATAAATAATTGCAATAATGATATAATAATTGCATATGATGATAATGATGTGATATGATTGATATGTGAATGATAACGATAATAATGATGATAATCATGATAATAATGAGATAATAACAGAATTGTGCCAAATTTAATAATAAAAAAAAGGTAAAGAAAAAAATTCCAAAAAGTCGAAAAAGGGGCAAAATCTAGCGAAATATAGCTTTTGAGAAAACCCAAATAAATTTTTTCCATTCATTTGTATTTGGCAATTATTAGGGTAAAAAATGAAAATAATTACCAAATTTATTATCATGACAATAATGATGTAAAGTGAAATAAAAGAATTTGGATAAATTTGAATATTATAATATTATTAATTTATATTTTAATTATATATTAAAATTAATTATTTTAATTTTTTTAATTTATTATATTTATTATTTTTATTATTGTATTATTTTAAAAAAATTATTATATTAATATTAATTAAAACAATATTATATATTTTAAAAATTTTATTATTTATTATTAATTTATTTTATTATTATTTTATTGTTATTAGTTTTAATTAAAAAAATTTTATATTATATAATTTTTTAAAAAATTTTTTAAATTATTGTGTTGTGTGTTGTGTGTGGTGTGTTAGTGATGTGTGTGTGTGTGTGTGTGTGTGTGTTCTCTATTATTCTTATATATATAACCTCATCTCTATCTATCTATATATATATTATATCTATTATATGATATCTATTCTATATCTGTGTTTGTGTGTGTGGTGTGTGTGTGTTTGTGTGGTGTGTGTGTTGTGGTGTGTGTGTGTGTGTGTAGTGTCTCTCTCTCTATAGCTAGTATATATGCATATATATATTATATATATAGTATATACTATATTATCTATTATATATATATATATATTGTGTGTGTGTGTGTGTGTGGGTGTGGTGTGTGTGAGTGTTGTAGTTGGTGTGTGTGTGTGTGTTGTGTGTGTGTATATCTCTATATATATTCTATATATTTCTCTCGTATATATCTACTCTCATATTCTATCTTATATCTATCTTAAATCCTATATATTCTGTGTGTGTGTGTGTGTGTGTGTGTGTGTGTGGGTTTGTGTGTGTGTGTGTGGGTGTGTGTGTGTGTGTTATCATATCGTATCTAATATTATATATTATACATATATCTACCTCTCTATATACTCTCTATATATATACTTCTTTCTATCATATAACTCTTACTGTGTGTGTGTGGGTGTGTGTGTGTGGTGTGTGTGAGTGTGTGTGATGTGTGTGTGTTGTGTGTGTGTGTGTATATATATCTATCTATTAGTATTCTAATATATTAATCTATCACATATCTATTTCTTCTAATATATATTATTATGCCCATATTATATCATATCGTGTGTGTGTAGTGTGTGTGTGTGTGTGTGTGGTTTGGGTGTGTGGGTGTGTGTGTGTGTGTGTGTGTGTGTGTATATGTTAGATATATCATATAATATCAGAATATATTATATACTTATCCTCACTATATTATCTCTTATCTATATACATCTCTCTATATGTGTTGTGTGTGTTGGTGTTGTCGTGTGTGTGTGCTGGGTGTTGTGTGTGTGTGTGGTTGTGTGTGTGTGTGTGTGTATCTATCATATATATTAGTATTATGATATAATATATCGATATCTATATATCTATCTATTTTATCTCATATCTACTCGTCTATCCTGTTGGTGTGTGTGTGTGTGTGTGTGTGTGTGTGTGGTTGGTGTGTGTGTGTAGTGTGTGGGATGTGTGTGTGTATCTAGTCTATACTGATATATATTTATTATCATATATATATATTATAGTATTATATATACTATATATATACTATATATATATAGTAGTATGGTGTTGTGTGTGTGTGTGGTGTGTGCAT
>NW_023643865.1:25000-30000 GCF_015228065.2 Penaeus monodon | reverse complement strand
GTGTGGTGTGTGTGTGTGTGTGTGGTGTGTGTGTGTGGTGTTTGTGTGTGTGTTGTATATATATTATATAATATTATTAATTACCTCATCTCTCTCTTATATGCTATATCATCTCTATCTATCTCTATAGTATATAATATATATAGCTTGTTGTTGTGTGGTGTGTGTGTGTGTGTGTGTGTGTGTGTTGTGTGTGTGGGTGTGTGTGTGTGTTGTGTGTATGATACTATAATAGATATCTTACTATATATATATATAATACTATAATTATTTTTAAAAAGAAATTCTTCTCTTTCATATATTATATATATATATGTGTGTGTGTGTGTTGTGTGTGTGTGTGTGGTGTTTGTGGTGTGTGTGTGTGTGTGTTGTATGTGTTGTGTTCTATACTATATATTTCTATATATATCCATATATATATGTATATCTATATATATATATAATATTTTTTATTTTTTGCTACTATATAGATCGATCTCATCATGTGTGTTGTGCTGTGTGTGCTGTTGTGGTGGTGTGTGTGGTGTGTGTGTGGTGTGTGTGTGTGTGGGTGTGATATCTTCATATCTATTATCTATATCTATATTATATATACTATACATATACATAATATATATTATTATATCTGCTCTCATTCCTACTAGAGTATGTGTGGTGTTTGTGTGTGTGTGTGTGTGTGGTGTGTGTCTGTTGTGTGTGGTGTGTGTGTCTGATGTGTGTTATATATATATATTATAGTCATCTATAATTCTATATGTCATACTATATATATATATTTTCTATTATATCTAATACTATACTATTATTATCTGTGTGTTTGGTGGTGTGTGTGGTGGTCGTGTGTGTGTGTTGTGTGTTGGGGGTGTTTGTGTGTTGTAGTTTGTTGTGTATCTCTATATATATATATTATTATAATATATATATCATCTCATATTATCTATAATAATATATTATGTATATATCTATCTATCTCTGTGTGTGTGTGTGTGTGTGTGTGTGTGTGTGATTGTATGTGTGTGTGTGTTTGTGTGTGTGTGTGTGTGTTATATCAATCTAATCTCTCTCTAATATCACATCCTCTCTACTACTATTTAATATAATATATATATATTATATAATATATATATCATATTTTGGTTGTGTGTGTGTGTTTGTGTGATGTGTGTTGTGTGTGTGTTTGTTTGTGGTTTTGTGTGTGTGTGTCTATACTTAGATATATATATCGTAACTATATCCTAGCTTCTCTATATCTATATATAATATATCTAATTATAGTATATATATATATATTATAGGTGTGTGTTGTGTTGTGTGTGTGTGTTGTGTGTGTGTGTGGTTGTGGGGTGTGTGTTGTGTGTGTGTGATGTGTGTGTGTACTCTATGATATTGGGTTCTATTATATATAGATATCTCTCTCTATATATATACTTATATAGCTTATTACTATCACTTATCTATATATATCTATGTGTGTGTTGTGTTGTGTGTGTGTGTTGTTGTTGTGTGTGTGGGTGTGTGTGTGTGTGTTGTGTGTGTGAATCTCATACTCTTGTGAATATATATACTTCTACATATATATCATATATACACTAATAGTCTTATATGTCTCTATCGTAGATCATATATCTGCTTTGTGTTTGTGTTGGTGTGATGTGTGTGTGTGGTGTATGTGTGTGTGTGTGTGTGTGTGTGTGTGTGTGTGTGTATATATAATATATCTATATATAATATATCATATTATTATCATGATTATTCTTCGTATTATATAATATATATATAGTCATGTGTTTGTGTGTGTGTTTGGTTGATGATGGTGTGCTGGTGTTGTGTGTGTGTGTGTTGATGTGTGTGTGTGTGTATATATATGATATATAATAGTTAATATATCTCTATATATATATCTATTATATCTCTAGCTCTTAATATATCTTAAATATCTATATGTTTGTGTGTGTGTGGGTGTGTTTGTGTGGATGTGTGTGTGTTTGTGTGTGTTGTGTGTTTGTGTGTTGTGTGTAACTCTCTATATAAGTATATATTATATAATTATCTAGTCTCATAATATATATATATATCTATTCTCAATAATATATATCATAATATGTGATCGTGTGTGTGTGTGTTTTTGTGTGTGTGTGTGTGTTTGTGTTGTGTGTGTGTGTGTGTGTGTGTGTGTATAATATATAATATCTATCTATTATATCATATACTATAATATATATATAATATATATATAATATATTATTGTATTATATTTAGCTACTGTGTAGCTAGGTGTTGTGTGTTGTGTGTGTGTGTGTGGATCGTGTTGTTGTTGTTGCGTGTGTGTGTGTGTGTGTGTGGTGTGTATATATTAATGATACGTATATACATCTCATAATATTATATATATAGTAATATATCTATATATATAGTAATTATATAATATATATATATGTGTGTGTGTGTGGTGTATGTGTGGGTGTGTGTGTGTAGTGGGTGTGGTTTGTGTGTGTGTAGTGTTGGTGTGTGTATAGTATATATTATACTATATATATAATATATGAATATCTATCATATTATATATTGCATATATATTCATATATAAATAATATATATATATATGTGTGTGTGTGTGTGTGTGTGTGTGTGTGTGTGTGTGTGGTGATGTGTCGTGTGGGTAGTGTGTGTGTGTGTATCTATATATATATATTAATATAAATAGTAATATATACTAATATATATATAGGTATAGTAATACTCTTATATCATCTAGAATATATATATATGGTGTAGTGATTTGTGTGTGTGTGTGTGTGTGTGTGTGTGTTGTGTGTGTGAGATTGTGTGTGTGTGTGTGTTTGTGTATATCATCTACATTATATATATATAATATATACTACTATCTGATATATCTATCTATAATTATACAATTTTATATCATCTCTATATTAGTAATAATGTTGTGTGTGTGTGTGTGTCGTGTTTGTGTGTGTGTGTGTGTGTGTGTGATGTGTGTGTGTTTGTCGTGGTGTGTGTATATCTATAATATCTATATATCTATAATCTATAATATATACTATATCTATTCTATAATATGTATCTATCATATTATAGATTTATCTGTGTGTGTTGTGTGTTGTGTTTGTGGTGTGTGTGTTCCTGCTGTGTGTGGTGTGATGTTGGTGGTGTGTGTGTGTGTGTGTCATATGAATATATATCTATATAGTAATTTATAATATGTCATATATAATTATATATTATTATTATATATCGATATACTCTTGTGTGTGTGTGTGTGTTGTGTGGTGTGTGTGTGATGTGTGTGGTGTGTGTGTGTTTTGTGTGTGTTGTTGTTTATATGTATCTAGCTATATATATATCCTGCTGATATATTATATATATATATATTATTATCTTCATATAATATCTTATTTTATCTCTTTTGTGGTGTGTTGTTGTGTAGTGTGTGTGTGTGTGTGTGTGTAGTGAGATTTGTGTGTGGGAATTGTGTGTGTGTATCGTCTTCTAATATATTATATATATATACTAATATATATACTCTTATATTACTATATATATATATATATATATTATAATCTATATATATGGTGTGTGTGTGATGTGTGTGTGTGTGTGTGTGTGTGTGTGTGTGGTGTCTGTGTGTAGTGGTGTGTGTGTGTGGTATATATATATATATATATACTCATATCTCTATACTCTCTTATATGCTATATATATCTTCTATTATAATATATATATATATATATGGGTGTGTGTGTGTGTGTGTGTGGGGTGTGTGTGTGTGTGTATGTGTGTTTGTGTGTGTGTGTGTGTGTGTTCTATCTATATCTAATATCTAATATGATATATATATTATATCATCATAGTCATCTATACTTCATTACTATATCTATATATTATAAGGTGTGTTGTGTGTTGGTGTGTGGTGTGTGTTGTGTGTGTGTGTGTGTTGTGTGTTGTGTTTGTGTGTGTATATATCTATATCTATATCTATATAGTCAAATCTAGATCTATAGTATCTATTGAATCATTCTAATATTATATAGTCTATATATCTCTCTATGTGTGTGTGTTTTGTGTGTGTTGTGTGTGTGTGTTTGTGATGTGTGTGAACAAGTGTGTGTGTGTGTGGTGTGTGGTGTGTATCTGATATTCTATCTATATTATCTCACTAATATACTATATATATATATTATATCATAATATTAATATATAATCATACTATAACTATCTCTGTTTGTGGTGTTGTGTGTTGTGTGTGTGTGTGTGTGCTGTTGTGTGTGTGTGGTGTTTGTGTGTGTGTAGTCTATATATATATATTTCTATCTAATCTACTATCTCTCGTCTATCGTAGTAATAGTATATTATATATATAATAATCATCTATATATGTTTTGGTGTGTGTGTGTGTGTAGATGTTGTGTGTGTGTATATGTTGTGTGTGTGTGTGTGTGTGGATTTTTTTGGGGTGGGGTGTAGTGTGTGTATATATTATATATCTATATAGTATAATATATATCTATATATGCATCATATTATATATATATATTACTAATCTATATATAATCTTCTGTTGTGGTGTGTGTTTGTGTGTGAATGTGTGTGTGGGTGTAGTGTTTGTGTGTGTGTGTGTGTGTGTGTGTTTGGTGTATATATCTATCATTTACACTAAACTTTGAGAAATTGTTTTAAAAACATTTAATATACTAATTATATATATATAGATATATGTATGATATGATCTTCTATATCTATATCTATATATATGTGTGGATGTGTTTGTGTGTGTGTGGGTAGTGTGGTTTGTGTGTGGGTGTGTGTGTTGTTTGGTGTGTGTGTTTGTATCTATCTATATATAAGTTATCATAATATAGATCTCTATATGCTTGCAGTATATATCTTCGTATATTAGATATATCTGATCTCATATATATGTTGTGTGTGGTGCTGTGTGTGGTTGGGTGATGTTTGTGTGTGTGTGTGGTGTGTGTTTG